>NW_021850496.1:36479-58810 GCF_003651465.1 Formica exsecta
TAATACTATATATATAATTACTATTATTATTAATGAAAAATTAACATTATAATCATGGCGGCATATGATAGATAACCAATATCGATAAAAGTAACATAATTAAACATATTTAGAAAAAGTATGACACAATGTAATGCATATTTCTTAAATTCTGTTAAGCATAAAAGTTGATGGGATGATAACACGTTAAGTCACACACGATAAATTTCGCAGATATACAGCAGAGAAAGAAATTTTTGAACTTATTTTTTCATATATTTTTTCTTTCAAGAAGTGTAGATGCTTTCATTCACAACACAAAGGAGCAAGCAAATAAATGTAAGCTTAAGATCTAGCACATCGTGTCACTTAGCATATTATTGCCTCAAAATCTTCAATAGTTATAAGATTGTAACAATAATATGACAGGAGAATCTAATGATGATTATATACATATACAGGGAGAGATAAAATAGAATGAATATATAATTTACATAAAACATATTCTAACACAACACTGCATCATTGTAATCCATTTGATCTCAGTCACATTTTCTACTGTTTTGTCATTTTTTTCTTATTTTTGTATGTATATGTGTGTATAATTTTCTAGTAATACGAAATGCAAACAATAATTTTTTATCTAAATATATACATGTTTACTAGTACAAAGCTTGGCAACTTGGCGAAAGAATGCTGACTGATTCTGTAACATATATGTGCATTAGATCCTTGTCGAAATAAAATATTAAATTCTCAAAATACATGAGTTCTTTCTAAAATATTTTATAGTAAAAATTGATAAAATTAATTATTACAAATTATATTAAATATGTTTCTTTATCACACAAAATAAACCTTTACTTTTTTAACAAATATTCTCGATAAATGGCGTTATTTATATCAATTTAATCATATTAAATATTCTGTTTGACATTTTTGAAGAAAATTGTGAAAGAATTTAATAAAAATCATTTGAGATATTTTATATTAAAATTAAAAGAGAACTAGTATAAACAAATACATATCCCATGCATACTTGATTTCAAATACTAATGCTTACAATTAATATCCAATTGTCAATCTCCGTGTCAGAGAGAGTATATGTGTCTTATTCATGCATCCCAAAAAACTGGAAGAAATGAGAGCAGTTGAAATCGGTTAGGTACTCTTCTTGGCGTAATAATGAATTTGAATTGTTTGAATGACCAATTATGACAAAGAAGACATAGATTGATTGTAATCAATTTGCATTAAAAGATATAGGTGAAATGATATCAATGATAAAACTGTTCGCAATTTCTCAATAAATCATTCCTCGATATAAATAACAATACTAAAGAGTTACAAATCGTAACAAATCATAGGAGAGTCGAACGATACAGACTATATNNNNTATATATTACAGTTATGAATATTCAATTATTCCTCTTATTATTTGTAATAAATCGTTTATCTTAATCAATTATTCATTCTCATGATATATTACTGTTCCTGTACACAATGTCCGACGATACTAGTTTGACATACATGTATTAATACATGTGTGGAAAGTAGTCTGAACTATATTAAGACTCAAAGTCCAACAGATCATCCTATATTCAAAAGGAATGATTAAAAGAGAGCATGTGTGTGTACAAAGGATTAGTGTAGCTTCGAGATCAACATGTACAGGAATATTTTCTACACAGCTATAATAAAAATAAATTCGCGTGTTAATAAATAAATAACAAACATACATACTACAGAGTATACAGAGTGTGATGTTTAGTGGAAGACTGTATTAAGGGTCAATATATATGAGATTTATATATCAAACTTTTAAGAAAAGGTCTAAAGAATACAGTTGAAATATTGGAATTACTAGCCAGAATTACATTACACGTTAATAAATCATAGTACAAATCATAGTACAAATCATAGTACAAATCATAGTACAAATCATAGTACAAATAATATTATTAATTAAATGAAAGAATTATATAAGTGAAGTAAATATGGTTTTTGTTAATAAGCATGAATATGAGGAATGGCAATATTACGAAAATATAAAAACTATAAAAATATAAATAATATTATCATCAATAAATAATGTAATAAATAAAGATAGAAGTGATATAAATATAATACAGACTAGAGTTTGACAATTTGAAAGAAAAAATAAACATTGCATGAAACATTTCTCTACAAGAGTCTTTTTTGTATATTTATTTGTCAAATATATGATTAAATATTCCTTGACTTTTTGTTTATATTATTCGCGATTGGAAATAGTATATTAATGATATATCCATCAGTTCAGTGAGACAAAACATTAAAAACAATGTTAAAGAAGTTTTGATTATTGAATAAATAATTTGTTCAACAAATTATATATCAATTTCACAAATATAATTAGGCAAGTATTGCTATAATTATACAGACTCTAACTTGTTAACATAGCTTTGTGTACAATCTATACATTTTATTTTGTGTGTTAGAGCAATGCATTATAAGTATTTGTCAATTTGTAATAAAATTACAATAGGCAAGATAATAATAAAATATGAAAGAAATAATAAGCGCGCATTTATATTTTTTTATCTGCTGTATAATGTAGCAATATTGAATTTTTCAATATCCACTGTATCCAACTGTATCCTTTATTACCCTCAATCTATAAAAACTTCCGTTAATGTAAGAGTGCTGGATAGTAATTTATAACTTTCGAAGACTAAAAAATTTACACGAATATTCCAATTATATAAATAATTTTTATTAAAATGAATTGCCAAAAGTAGTTTTACTATTTTATTGTATCTTGTGGAACATCAAATCATATTCGAGAAACATGATTACTTCTAATGCACGATCTAATGATTTTACAATAAAAAAATATAATAAAAAGTAAAATCTTTATTTAGATCTACATTAATATATAATAACTTCAACGAAGAGTAGAATTTGAAGAAGAGGACATACTTTTCCTTTTCTAAAACGTAATATAAATATTCTTTCTAACGCACGTTTTCATAAAACAGAACTTGTAAGCTATGAATATTTCAGTTTTAAATTATTACAGTATAATAAGAAAAATTATAGTATAATAAAAAATCGAATACAAATAATTAATATCAGAAAGAATATATAGAATATTATAAATAAAAATTTATTATGAATAAAATATTACTTTTAACTTTTTTTACTTCTTATACTATATACTTAATAGTGTTCATATGCTTCAAATGAATTAATTTGGCAATTAATTTTAATAGACTGAGCGCATATATATTAACATATTGTACAACACATAATTAAAAAATCGCGGGAGCAATGCTCATTAAGAAAAAATTATATTAAAATTTTAATTCAATATTTTCTTCTTTAAAAAATAATGTAATATTCTTCCAAAACTACACATCGATATGTTAACTTTTGTTTCTAATAAAATGCAATCTAAAACATTGATTGCAATATACTATTTAATAGATTATTGCAGAAGTAATGTCCCCAAAATTTTCGATCACACTTTATGTATGCTGTATGTGTGTGTGTCGTATAACTTATGTTATATCTCTAAATACATCATCACGCGAAATCCCTTGTATATATGACGTTGTTTAATAAATTTGTCATTACGATGTGTGTGTTTGGTGTTTCTTTAATTTACCAATATTATAATAGATGATCAGCACTCTTATCTTAGAACGGGTTTATTAAATTTATACACGAACGGTGTTAAATAAAGAATGATTAACGTATAAGACAGGTAGCACAGATACGTTGAGGCCCGATGCAGTCATCGTGGCAGAAGGCACCACACTGCCGACAAATTACCATGGCTCCTCGCATATTACATTCACATGGGGGTGGTGGGTCACCGCCGATTATCATGCCAGGTGCACCGGGCTCCGCACCGCCCGTCACTCTGCTATCCGCACCTCTCGCTTTCAGAGTAACAGCTTGATGAGAGCCTTCTCCCGCACTCGCTGGTCTTCCTCGCACTAAATGGACCCCGACGCCCATCCCTGCAATCTGCGGCGGTAACGGGGGAGCGGATGACGCCCTTGGTGCGCCATCCCCAACTCCTGTCCTTTGTACAAGTATGTATTGCCCGAAATTGTTACTGGTGGAGGAACCAAGTTGCGCTATAGGAGTGCTTTCTGTAACCTACAAGGCATTGAGAATATGATTAGTCATTATATAAACATTTGACATAATTCGAATTGTGTACTGTGTTTCGTTGTTTTCAAGTTACTATTGTCTGTCAGTAGAAATATATTATACAATGTTTCAATCACAACAATGCGTTTCAATCTCTCTAAAGCTTATCTGGTTGTGTAATATAAATACATTTAATCACATTTTATATTTGTTTTATTATAGTTTTATAGATAAAAAATTTTTTTGCGCGTCTTGCTACCATCATTATCTCTGACAATTAAAGTCGTACTATCTCTCTACTGCATTTAGAAACCCACAACTAATGTAAAGATTTGTTTATTTAGGTACCTGTATGATACAGAGATCATCACAAGCGACCCGCAAGATTAGCACTGTACACACAGAAAAGGATAAAATAGTATGCAAGTATGTTCAAATATCCAGTACATACAAGAGAAATATTAAAAGACAATTTCGCAAATTAAAACTATATTTATAGCAAAAATTATTTTATCATGATTATTAAAAATATATTTTTTTGATTTATTATAATAGTTATTAAGATTTTTTTATTGTGTTACAAGTACGTTATTTGAAAATTAATGATGTTTTACTTGCATAACTCATACGAAAATATTAGTTTTATGAGAAGATAAATATCACAACATAAACTATAATATTTTACTCTTAATATAGAGTAAATTACAAGTACCACATAAAAGTTGACACACAAATATCTAAATATAATCTAATATAACTAATATATATGTGCTATATACCTCCGTTGATGTAGCTTGACGCGCTGTAGCAAATACATGTCTCAGCATAACTGCTTGTGTTTTATTTTGAGCTTGTTTGTTATGTTGTATCGCTTGTTGCGTTTTCTGAGGTTTGACAGTTGTTAAAGTGCGTCCACCAGATTTACTGGTTGTGAATGCACCGTCTCCTCTTGCAAGTAAACTAGGTGGTGGTTTTAAGTGAGCTTTTAATTGATCTCTATTTGGTGAACTTTGTATAACCTGAAATAATACCAGTTTCTTCATCTATCAATGTGCAAATTTTGCGTGTTTGATAAGTTTATAATCTTCATAATGTTTTATGTATATAATTCTTGATTGGATATTGGATTAATTTACCGCTTGACATATCTGATAACTACGCTCCAAATTGACAGCGCCTGGAGGCTCTTTTGTAGAACTTCTGGATCTACTTCCTCCTTGTTCTTTATTGTTTCTGGAGCCTCTTTGGCTGCCTTGATTAGACACGCGCGATGATCGCGACGGGATTGTTACCGATGATCCGGCATATTGCTGTTGTTGTTGTGGTTGTTGCTGCTGTGGTTGCTGCTGCTGCTGCTGTTGATGCATAGCAGCTGCAATTTGTCGAGGTTGAGCTGAAGCAGCAGTCTGATGTTGAATAACAATCGCATTCTGTGTACGATTTTGAGATTGTATTCCCATCGTAGTTGACAAAGTATTTTGTACTTGACCTTGCGTCACAATGGCATTCTGATTTACATTATTGCATGTATTACTATTTTGAGTATTTATTTGAGTGATAGTATCCTGCGTTCGTATCATATTTATTTGCGCGGTAGTACTTTGTTGAGGCTGAAGCTGCGCTGAGATTGTAGGCGAGTTATTTGTGAGCAAAGACGTTGCATCTTGCTCTGGATTAAAACTGGTTTGCACAAATCTGATAGACTGCAATTGTGGAAATGTGATAATCGGTGGACTTTGCGATTGTAAGTTCTTCATAACGCAGCTGTTTCCCGGCGTGCTGATAGCCAAGCCGTCGGATTGAAACGTAGTTCCTTGAACAACCGGTAATTGAATACAGTTAACGGATTCTACATTGGTATTCGCGTTAATAAACTGTTGTGAAGAAGTCGTAGAGTCGGTTGTTGTAGAGGTCTCGCTGCATTCATCCTGCGTTGTTACTGTAATATTAGCTGCTACGGATCCATCAAGAGCAGCTGCCACCAAAGGCCAAGGTACCTGCAGCTCCTCTTGCGTCTTTGCAAAAATTTAAAAACATTTTTTTTTTTTAATAAATAATAAATTAATAAAAGTTTGATGAAACATTGGATATTCAAGAAAATGAACATTAAAATTTATCCATCAATTCTTCTTCAAATGGCGAATGACTTAATTGCAAATAAGCATCTTGTTTTTTATTCATGTGATTGTGCTCTAAATTTTAATCTTCTCTATTTTGCTCTTTGAACAATTTGTTTTAATTGTATAATTAGTCTAAATTCAAATTTTGCATTGACAAATCGCTAATGCTTGTATCGAGAAATTAGCTACTTTTATTTAAAAATAATACACATATGTTTACAATTTATATAAATAATGACATATAACTAATCTCTATATTGTTTTAATAATATTTACTTACTCTATTATTATTGATATTATTAATGGTCGGATCCACCGTCCAACTGCATTCTAGCATTTCAGAACAGACGTAATTATTTGCCTCCCGGAGAGCTTCATCCTCATTACCGGCATTTACATCTGTTTCCCTAGTATCTTCAGTTTGTCCAGATACTTGCGGTTCGGTTACCTCTGTATTGGTTGAAGTCATTTCCATTCCTTCAAGAATAGGATATATTATCTCTTCGGGACATCCCGAAATCTCTTCATACATTTCGCGCATCTCTCCTCGTACCTAAAGTATAATTGATATCAATCTTTAATAATAGTACATTTTTATTTTTTGCAAAAAATTGCCGAGATTATCAACGCAATAATATATTAACAATCTATTAATAGCTTATTCAATGTATTAAAACTCTTACCTACCTCGAGTTCATGAATACGCTGTAAAGTTTCACTATCAATTTCCATTCCTTCTGGAATTTGTGATTCACTATCTGTTGGATTCTCGTGCGAAACATGTGCTGTTTCAGTTTGATCACTACTCATCATATTAGTATCCTCTATAACAATATCTGTCGATCTTACTTGATCCTTCGGAGACGAACTTTCAAGAATACTTGTAGTTTTGCAATCCGATATCTGATAAATTTGATCATTAGACATTTGTGATATCTGTTCCTTTGAAATTTGATCTATTTGATCTATAGATGTTTGTGATACATATTCATTGGATAACTGCGAAATTGATTCTCCAGATGTGTGTGACACACGTTCTACTTGTTCGTTAGATCTAGGTGATGAATTATCATCGGGCAATAGTACAGTGTCCTCTTCTAATGTTTCAATTACATTATTTTCTGCAGGTTGCAAATTTTTCTCACTGGAAGAAAAATCTGTTTCTTCTTCATAAATATTGGAGATGTTATCTTGACAAAGTTGCCTCGAAATGTCATTAGTCTCAATTATATCTTGTTCCTTGCAAATATCCGTGATCTTCTCAGTTCCTTCCGTTTTAGTTTCATGTATTTGAATATCTTCTATTATTTCTATAGAATTCATTTGTATAGAATCATTTAAATGTTTCTCATCGGTCAAATTGTCTGATAATGTGTTATAATCCAAACCCATTAAATTTTGCTGCACTTCTTCAGAATTAGCTAAATTATCAGAAGTCTTTATGCTAATTTCGGTCTTACAACTAGTATCGACTTTATCTCCTGTCATTACAATGGGATAGACATGTTCTGATGCTGGAATATCCACATTAGATTCCAAACGAAGTCTTAAACTTGAACGTGTTACTGCACCACTAGAACGTGACTCAGTAATATAATGGAGACTCGATTTAAGTTTAGGCTCTCGTTTCTCTCCCCATATTGGTTCGAAATGTTTCACTTTCCATGGATCTAGCTTATTCTTATCTCTTTCTGCTTCCATTTTCAGGCGTTGTTGATTTTCTGGAGTGAATTCTCCTTCTGCTAAACGTTTCCGCCATTCTAAACAAGCTCTTGCAAAAAATTCATTGTTTAACCCAGAAATTGCAGCATCCTAACAACAAGATAACAAAATTAATTTTGATAATTTTTGATAAAAAAGAAAGTACTTAAAAAAGTTCTAAATGGTTTTTTAACCATGGATAAACATAGTAAGGCATTAAGAAATTTTAGAAAATACCTGTCTATCTACAGTAGGCAACAGTTGTGCGAGCTTCCTTTGATACAGTGGAGGTAAGCCTTGGAATGTATGCCTATTTAACAGAGCACGTAAGCTGGTACTTGCTAATATGCTCGCTGGAGATTCCAAATCCACGAGACCTGCTTCTAATTGTGCAGTCGCTGACAATCTCTTTGTGGATCGCCTACGGCCCGACTTCAAGCTAAATCCAGGTAAACTAGCCAAAACTTCTCTCATTGTGGCAGCAGGTTCTTCCGCTGCTATATTCACACAAAATATAAATTATTAGGATTATTCAATTATCAAGAATATCATGTCAGCCATCAAAAATAAAATTGTCTGCTTTTATCTATTTTATATGTACTAACTTGTACGTGTCTAACAATTATCTATTTTATATATACAACCTAAAGAAAATAAAATAAATTATTTCTTACAATAATTGATAATTAATTATAATATCAGTAATATTATTATATTATATTCCAATTTATATATATATCAGAAATATAATGAAAATGTGAATATATTTATACCAAACATTATATGAGCTTTTTTCATTAATGCTTCAAAAAAACATTATAGTATCAGTGTAGTTAAAAATACACCTTTTTTATATATAACATTGATTAAAATACAATCAGATAATTCTTCAGCACAATTTATTACATCAAAGCAATATGTTAATAAACAGATATGCATTTATAAGCCAGTTACTTTATAACATATTTTTCCTTTTTATTACTTTATTCCACATTTTGTTGTTTCTATCTATTACTATTTAACACCAATAAAATAGCAATAAATAGATCATAATACAGGATAAAAAATTAATTACAGAAAGAAAAAAAACCACTTAATAAATTAACACTTGCTCATGTCCCAAAATAATCCTTATAGTATATACAGCTGTAATACCAACATTATATATAGAATTGTCTAATATATATATAGTAAATCAGTAGAACTGCATATTTTCTTCTATATGCTGTACTAATGGTGTTTTTCTAATAGAAAGAATGTAAACTATATAGATAAATTTGACTTATACAATTGACTTATCGTGAAATTTGCCATTCAATATTAAAATACTTGCATTTGTTTATCACATTGTTACTTAAAAGATATGTTAGAAATTTCTATCTTGTGTGTATAACAAATAAATTTTCAAAAACCATTGAACACCACTGACTTGCTCTATAAGAAATAAAATAGAAATGAAGCAAATATATGTTGCAGTATTACAATTACCAGTATTGATGTGTTGAACATTATTAACCGGAGATGGTGGATCATTTGACGGAGGTGGAGGTAACGGTTTGACAACGATTCTAGGTAACGCGCGGGAATTGCCCGCCGCTATTGTCGTATTCTTCCTACGCCGTTTGGCTTGCTGTCGTAACGCATGTTTAATAACTTTCTTACTGTGCACCATGCTAGAGTAACCGGAACAGCCTGGGATAGTTTCGCACCCTTCACTTTTCCCAAGTTCCACATCTGTGTCCATGACAGTACCTACAATTTTGACATCGTCGACAAACGAAATGTCAGGGCACGCGGTGTAAGACTGCCGTGGCATAGCATTAAATTGTACACAGATACTTCCGTTCGGCGCATTCCATCTTTCCTCGATATTTTGAGCTCACCAATGTGTCCTATTCGCCGTAATATAAACATAACATTTCTATTCCTTTCTTTCTCTCACCATTGGCGACTGAATGACATTCTTATCAATTCCAATCGAAATATGCTATGAAAGATCTGGAAACTGTTTACGTCATTTCGCTTGAGAGTTCGTGAATCTACGAAATTACATTGAGCAACAGAATGTTACAATTCTCCCAATTGCATAGTATAATACCATTCAAGAAAGTGTAAGAAAGCTTCCGCTTCTTTCGACTATACTATATTTACATATTTATGCCGTGGACGTCGTCAACATAGATGTACACCTCATGGTCCCATGGTACGGAACATATGCGCAATGCGGAATGGCGGAACCATAGACATAATATATCTAGACCGAGCGTTTACCTTTATTTAAGGAGTGGGGGCCGATGCCCACGTAGAAAAGGACATGCGGAACGAAATCCGTCCAATCGCAAGCATTCCGCCAATTGCGCTCCGCTGAAATATATTTTCTACTGCCCATGGACACCGACGAGATACTATTAAAGACCGTTAGCCCTGGGTAAACTTTTGTGACCACCAAGTGGGCCCGGTGGGCCCAGAGGTAATTGAAGAATGTTGACATTACCGGCCGTTTGATTGGATCGAAGATAATTACACGAATTATTTAATTCATACGGTTATTTTACTTCATCCAGTTATTATTTTATTATCGAAAACACCGACGAGATATCATTAGAGACCGATGGTCTTATAGGATTTAGCAAATTACTGGTAAAAAAACTCGCCACGCGGTACTGTAGGTAAGTAAACCTTTGCATTGTCGATAATAAAACAGTAAATTTACAATAAAATGTTTATTTTGTTGTTCTTGAGGCAGTTATAGAAAAGATCTATACATTTTTGTTAATAAAACGATAACTGGATGAACTAAAATAAAGCGCAGCGAGTTTTTTTTCCAGTCACGCTAAGGGCCACTTTCACCAAGCTCGGTTAGATTAACCAACGGTTAAAATTAGCAGGGTGGCCAACAGAAAATAGAGGTGAAGGAAAACCAAGCATTCATGCGCATCATGCATGAAACGGAACGCAGCCTTAGTGAAATTGGCCCTAAATCCCATAAAGCCCGTATCAGATTACGCATTGAAAATTGAAGATTGAAGATTAAAGTAACATTTCATGGACAATGAAAAGCAGCAGCAGTTTAGTAACTAACTAGCATTGTTTGGTGATTTTACAGAATTGCTGCGCTGCCCATGAAATAGGTTTTCTGCAGTGTTTTAAATCGTTAATCTCAATCTCAATATTAATTGAGATATAACCGAATGAGTAATTATTTTTATAATTATATAGTTCCTACAAACTTATGGTGATACTCTGGTGATTCCATACTTTAAAATATATGTACATATATAACCAAAACACAGCTTTTACTGCTTTGCTGTTCAACAGGATGAACTTCAAACAGCAAAAACTTGCGCCGGAAGTACGTCACCGATTCTAGTTACTTTCTAAACTGCTGCTGCTTTTCACTGCTCATGAAATGTTACCTTAAGACCACCGGTCTTTACCCATACAGCATCGCAAGATTGTAACAACATTGCAGCAACATTTTGTAAAATAATGGTTATATTGTAAAATAATTTGCAATATTTCTGCAACATTACACTGCATTATGCAATATTGCAATGTTGCAGCAATGTTGTTGCAAGCTTCAGTGCTGTAGGGGTAATGATATCTCGTCGGTGCCATGGAGCGGAACTCGCGGAAACGCAAGTTGCCCTTACCAATCAACAAGACCTTTCCTACAGATTCTTTCATTGTATCTATCGGAATAGTGTATATTATTGGCTCCCACAGACTATGCTTCCGCGTTTTCCGCTACATGGGACAGTAGAGACAATACTCAAGCGGATCGGAATCATACATACATGCGTATACTTGTCAAAATTCATGAATTCCATACATAATATACGAACTGTCAATATGAATTCTGAAAAATTATTTATTATTATTTGCGGATTATTGAAAAAATTTAAACAAAGTTGGTATATATTTCAAAAGCAAGAACTACACCGCAAGATCGTAAAATTTTACTCGTATATAATTGCAAAAAAAATGAGAATAATAGAAAAAAAACACGAAAATATTGGGTACGACCTATATTTAGTATAGAAAGAAGATTAAAACAAGAAGTAAGAGAGAATCTTATTAAAGACATATATATATAATACATGACATGACATGAATACCAGTATATACATTAGTACCAAGTGCCTAATCAAATAATAAAATAATAAAAAACTATTACATTACAAACAATTTAGAACTGAAAAGTATAAAAAAATCATAACGTGGAGCGAAAGAAAATAAGTTTGTAGACTATCTTATTCTATCTTAACCTACCTTATTTTATTTAAATATTGTAATATATTTTAATACTATAACTTAATTAATTTAAACCATTCATGGACATAAACTTAAACGCTACTCAAACTCTTTATATTACAAAACAAAACATATGTCTAGAAATGAAACAAATTACAATATAATGACAAGCAAATCTTAAATTAAATTAACTTAAAATAATTAAAGTAAATAAAATAACCTAACAAGGAAAAATAGAGTGAAAATAAAATTCGATTATAACTAAACTGATGAATACAAAGGAAACAAAATTTATATACCATATGAAAAGATAAATTTAATTATAACAAAAGGTATGACAATTTACAACTATAGATTAAAACACAAAATCAATGTTCTCAATGAATTCCTCCAAGCACCAAATTGCGTCCCCTCTGACCTACACAAGGATCGATTCTATAGGGATTGGGAGAAGACCGAAAGCTTTTACCGTTTTTTTAATCAAAAAACTCCGATGCACATCAAAGCGAAGACATTGCCAAAAAACATGGTTGACCTCCTCGACAACCCCGCAATGAAGGCACAGAGGGTTATCAACGATCCCAAATCGGTAAAGACTACTCCTGAGGCTGGAGTGGTCACTCCTAAGTCTTACTATGGATACCAATACTTTTCTGTTTCTATGGAGTTTGTGAAACCATGGTTTATTTCTAAGATCCAGATAATTTTCAGTATAGAAGGAACCCTTGTTTGCATTGCCTATCAATAGGCACCATTCCTTAAACTCTGTGCGCATCATTTCATGCCAACATTTTTTAAGGTCTGTTGGAGGGATACCAATATGAGAATCTATCCCCAAGCGTACAGCTTCCTTAGCATTTAAGTCAGCCAGTTCATTACCAGAAATTTCACAATGGCTGGGGATCCAATATAATTTAATTTTCTTGCCCTCGCTTTCCAACGATCTTGTCTCGTCCTTAATATACAGAGATAGGTGAGTAGTCTTGGTAAAGTTGCTTAGTAGAGATGTCAAAACAAACTTAGAGTCAGAGAAGATAGAAATCTTCGACGCCTCACAGATTGCAGGTGCTCTAAGAGTTTCTAGAATAGCCATTGCCTCAGCCGTAAAAATAGGGACCAGCCCTGAAGACCTAAATAATAGTTTGATAAGACCATCGTTGGATATCACTGAGAAACCAACAAATTCCTGTCCCTGTGTCTTAGAACCATCACTAAAGACGCATAAAGAGTCCGAAAGAGCTTCTTCAAACATTCTATTAAACACACTGTTAGGATTCTTGGACTTCTTAAGGATCATTCCTGAATCCAAGTCAATCTCAGGTTTAAATAGTAGCGAAAGAAAGTTCTTGGAGAAACACAAAAGTCTGTGATCACTTTCTATCAAGTGAGCTTTAGATTCAATCTGTTTGAAGCATTTCACCAAAAGAGGCTCCTCCAAACGGTTGATTTGTGATGGCATTTCACGTATTTCAATGATTTCTTGAGAAAACACTTTAGTGATAAAGTTTCTGCAGAGATATTGAGCTCGAATAAAAAGAGGAGGTTCCTCACTCTCCGCCAGAATGACGTTGATGGGTGTGGACATCCTAAATCCTAAGGAGGTTCTAATTGCTTTATATTGGATTCTGTTTAATTTAAGTCTAAGATGATGTTTAATATCATGGAAAAGAAAACACCCATAATCTAACCTAGACCTGACAAGCGCATTATACAAATTAATAAGTAATCTGGGGTCTGCACCCCACCATGTTCCTCTAAGACAACTCAACATCCTCAATGGATTTTGGCAGGTTTTGACAATTTTATTAATTTGAGAATCCCATTTAAGGTGCTTATGGAACTGAATACCAAGGAAGGAGATCTTTGGAGAGCAGTAAATAAACTTATTTTTAACTTTAATATATAGAAGTCTGTCCGGAATTTTCGTTCTCTCCTTTCTGAAAACACATAACTTAGTTTTTTCGATTGATAAATCCAGCCCCAACTCATTTAATGATGTAGTAACATTTTCAATGGCACGCTCAACAAGTTCCAAACCTTCTGAATTGGAATTGGAATTACCACTAGCAAGTATTGCGATATCATCCGCATATTGAATCATTCGGCATCCTATCGGGATTGAGGATTCAATGTCCTTTACATACAGAGCATATAACAAGGGGGAAAGGACACTCCCCTGAAGAAGGCCTTTATGAACCCAGACCACTTCGTCTATCTCCTCAAATCTACAATGAACTTGTTTCGAATGGGAAAGGAAGGCTATGTAAGCAACCATATTCCTCGAAATACCCAGTTTACTCAGCCGGCTTATGAGAATGTCAAACAAGACATTATCGTATGCCGCTCTAACATCAAGGAAAGCTGTTGGCTTATATCTATCAGACGAAAAAGCTCTAAAGATTTCCGAGTATAAGATTGACACATTATCCATGCAACTCTTAGCCTTTCTAAATCCAAACTGAGAATTGGGCAGCAGATCGTTATTTTCTAACCACCAGGTTAATCTATTGCAAATCAACCTCTCAAAGACCTTACACGTGCACGAAACAAGTGAGATGAGTCTAAATCTTTTCTTATCTCCCGATTTGGGAATGAAAAACATCAAATATCTCCTCCACTCCTCCGGGAAGTCTCTAGAAGAATAAATTTCATTATAAATCTTCAAAAACCAATCCTTCGCCACGTCAGGAAGCATTATTAAAATTTTATAGTCAATGTTATCCATGCCAGGACTAGATTTTATGTTCAAGCCGTCAAGAGCCAAATTCAATTCAGGTTGAGAAAAGGAAAGGTCCAAGAAGTCATCTTGGCCCGGTAAAGGAGACGAAAGGTCTGGAGAAGGCAGCGTAACCCAGGGCGGACTCATTTCCGAAATTATTTTTTTTACCTCCAATGAGGCGTCTTCCGAATATTGGTTATTGGAGTCCGAGAAAAGCCTTCTGTTTTTAAATTGCTTGATCTTATTCCAAATGTAAGAAGGATCTGACTCCTTCCTTAAACCCTCACAAAATTCCTGAAATTTCTTTCTTTTAATGTTCCTTAAACCGATTCTAGTCTTAGATTGCGCAATTTTAAAATTGATCATATCTTCCTTTTTCTTTGTAAACTTGAACTTAAGGAAAGCGGCCTTTCTCAACCTCACTAATTTCTCACATTCTGAATCCCACCAGGGACAAGGAGCCCTGGATTGCATTCCATGGGGCTTTGATTTACCTTTATTTTTATGATTCGAAAATTGATTAGTAGAGCGCCCTGGGGTAGCCTCGATTACACTCTACAATTAGAGACATGAAGGAAGAATATTTCACGTTAATGGGAACATGATTAAACTCGAGGTTATCAAATTCAAAAATTCTTTCTTCTATCTTGTTACGAAAGAAATTCTAGTCTGTCTTAATTGAGTATAGCCTTGAAGCCTTTCTGATTACATTCTTGGATGAAACTAATACATCCAGAGACAATACAATCGGATAATGATCACTGCTACAAACATCTGGGAAGATATTCCATTTCATTCGAAGGCATAGGGAAGGGTGCACCAATGTATAATCTAATATGGAACTTGAGTCATTACATACATTGAAATATGTGTGATTTTCATCATTACAAACAATCAAATCAAGACTAGCTAACGCGTCTTCGAAATTGCGACCAGAAGGGCAGCTATAAGGGCTGCCCAAAGAGGCGCAATGAATATTCAAGTCTCCTCCAAAAACCACTTTACTATTAAATTGTAAGAAAATTCTTATCCAAGAACTCGAACTAATCGCACATCCACCTGGAGGGCGATACAAGGCAGCAATAATAAGTTCCTCATTTCCCTCAAAAAGCTTAATAGCACAAATCTCAATCACGCCATCCAAATCAAACTGAGGTTTAAGAAGCTTGTACTTTAGCGTTGACCTAATGCCAATGGCCATTCCGCCACCTTTTCGGTCTCTCCTATCCCTCCTGATCAAATCGAAATCTTTGACGAGACATTGTCCGAAGGAGATAACCATGTCTCCAAGAAAATAAAAATATCTGCATCTGAAAATCTACCATTAATTTCATTGAGTTTGTGTTTCAAGCTCCTAACATTCTATTGTATAATTTTTAAAGGCATAACGAAAAAATGATAAAAGTATATAAATGAATAATGAAAGAGTTACCCTATACCAGATTTTTAACATGCAACTGAATGGTGTTAGTAATCCTTTCCAGGAGAAGCTCATATTCCGGTACAGAAGGAATTAGTTCCATTATTTGCTTGGGGGGGAGTATTACCTTCCTTCCTAAGATTTCCGAAATGGGGGGCTTCGTGGATCTGACCTCTAGTTTTGAAGACAACACTTTGGCATAAGGAAGCTTCCTCTTCTCTCCATCGACCGCAAGGGACCGAACCATAGGAAGTGGAGGAAAATATTGTGGATTCTTCGCTATGAATCTTGGCTCATCTTTATTCTTATTTTTGCTCCATATTTTGTTGACCATCCTCAAAGCCTCCGGATAGGAGATGTTTTCCACCGCCATCGTCTTTAACACCTCACCGGCTTTTATAAATGCCAAGCAGTTCCTGTCAAGTGTGCTGTGCGGACCACCGCAGTTAATACACTTCTTCTGTAATTGGCATGGGGCTTCTTTCACGAAGGCATGCTTCTTTGCGCAAGAAAGGCAAGTCTCTTCTCTTTCACATATTTTGCTAATATGACCCAACCGACTACATCTGTAGCATCTTCTGATTTGTGGAAAATATAATGAGACACGTAACCAAGTTTTGTAGATGATTACGTGGTCAGGGAGATCCTTCCCACTGAATTCCAAGCATACTGATGCGGAGTCAACCCATTTCCTAGTCTCCTTATCCTTCCTCTTGAGCCTGAAAGCTCTGACGACTTTGATTCTATTGGGCTGGTCTTTGTTCACTTCCTCAACAAGTTCTTCCAACGGCATATCCAACGGAATTCCCTGGACATCTCTCCTCACGAGTAAATATCTGGGGATGAAGGCCGTAAAGCCAAGTTCTTTTAAATATATATTCATGAGAGAGTCGTTAGCAGCCGATCTCGAATCAAACGTGATTTTCCATGTATTACGAGAATGGGAGGCTATGTGAGAAAATTTCAACCCAGCCTTTTTGCCTATGCCATTGATTTTTCGAGAAACTTCTATAGTATGAATCTGTTTTTCATCTTTGTGAATAGTATTTCTTTTAATAAATACCTCATACGAAGGACGACTATATTTGCCATACATGTTTCCTGACGGAGGGTCCGGAAGATCGGATTCCACCTCAATATCAACAGAGGGACGAGTGTTTCTCGGAGGGAGATTTCCAACGGAACTTTCTTCGGGAGCTTGACTAAAACAACTTTTTTTAACCGACCTCTTGTCTTTTTTTGTCTTAGTAATTCTTGCATCATCTTTGGCGGGACGAGGCGCCATATTGTCCGATATGTCCTCGCTCGTTTCTTCATGCAACCTTTTATGACACAATTTTTCTAGCACACACTCCATAATGTCATCCTTAGACATATTGTTAATGTCCAGATTGAGCGAATCCAGATAGTAAACATTACTTTCACTGTTATCTACGTCAGAGTCTGATGCGGGAAGGGGCACTGCCCCCCCCCCCTCTGTGAAGCCTTTACTAAATTCCAGGCTCAAGCGAGAGCAATGAATAATAGACGAATTCTACGCCTCCTAATACTAGGCACAAACAGCGGCAGGTATTTGGGAACGAAATTCGCACTTAATCTGACACCAGTCTTATGAAATGCAACAGAGGAATCGAGGCCCGAGAAAAAACGTGCTATCGGGGCGGTTGACCACAGCGCTCTTCCTGAGATATAAGTGTGGCGACGTCGACCGTATAGCCATCTCCCGTCTACGTTTTACATTATAATTTTGTGGTACATAGTCGATACATAACGCTTAAAAGTATGTATGTCGGTTATAAAGTACAATAACAGAAAATTGAAAATTAAAAATTGAGAATTAAGATTAAAATTAAAATTAAAACTAAAATTAAAATTAAAATTAAAATTAAAATTAAAATTAATACTAATACAAAATTTGAGCGCTTAAATTAACTATAATAAATAAATCAAGGCAACATTAGTAATATAAAGGTAGCTTATGTACATAATTAGTTAATATTAATATTAATATTAATTTAATAGTAACATTAACCAGTTCTTTAAATATATATGTATGTATGTATTTTTATATATTTTTATATATTTTGAACTTATATTAAGATAAGATAGGGTAAAAGAATATAAAAGAATATATAGTATGATAAATTAGAATAGAATAGAATAAACATTAAAGTTAACCATAATATAATAAGATAAGATAACACTTATAACATAGAGGTAAACTACAGTAATAAAACACCACCAGCAATACCACGACAACCTAATCAATATTATTTACTTAAATATATGTATTAATATTAGTAATGAACTCGCTTAGAATATAAGCCATTCCCTCGCTAATATCTACCAGTAAAGATTCGATGGAGTGAGGCAAGACTCCACGTCTCTGAGTTATATCATTTATAAGTTTTTCTCTCTGGACTTTAAATCTTGGGCATTGCCAAAAAATATGATTAGGCGATTCTATAACTTCACAAGTTGAACACAAAGGCGAAGGTACTATGTTAAAACGTCCTAGGCTTTCATTCAAAAAGGTATGTCCGCATCTAATGGCGAATTCAATTGGATGCACTAGTACGCACTGAGTGCGCACTCTTTCAGTTGAACACAGGTACTATGTTAAAACGTCCTAGGCTTTCATTCAAAAAGGTATGTCCGCATCTAATGGCGAATTCAATTGGATGCACTAATGCACTAGTAGTTCAGAATTTTCGGTTGATAGTGCACTAAAAACATGTGCTAGTGAAAACGTGTCCGACTGAACTGCATTATCCCAGTGCAGTGTTATTTGTGTTATTTGTTGCAATACATTGCACTAATGCAGAAGGCACTGAATTGCACTGAGATTTTCAACAGTGCAGTTCAGTGCAAATTTGAGTATTCCAATGAAAAAATATGGCAGCTAAAATATTATAATTAGATGAACTGTTAAATAGTTCGAGCAGTTCTAGCGATGAAGAAATGATGGCAGTATTAATGCGACATGAAACACAAATTCCGAAAGTTCGGAATATGATAAATATTATAAATGAATATTCTGATAAAAAGGTATTATCACACATAATTTCAATGTATAGTTTAAATATTTATTATATTATTTCATATTTAAAGTATCTCTCTTTGATTACTGTAGGGTTTTCTCTGCTCTCTTGTTGATTACAAGTCGCATATTGCCAGAGAGAAGTCTGAGAGAGGCAATGCCGGCGATTTTCGTGGAACGCTTTTTCTAGGCCGTAGAGCAGCGCCGTGCATCCACTTTTAGGAATTGGAAACACTTACCCACATCCACTTTTCGGTACTGTCGGTCAAATCTCCATATGGTTCATGTCCGTGCTACATCCACTTTTCGATACTGTCGGTCATTTGGTTCATATCCGTGCTACATCCACTTTTCGATCTTACATGTATATATGAGAGACGACAATTTGGCAAAAGTCCGCGCACGGAAGTAATCGCTGAAAGAAAAATCCCTCGAAAAAGGGAAAAGAAAGAACCAGCAGGCGTGCACGAAACGCGACTAAAGTCGAGCCGGGCGAGCGAACGAGCTGAAATACGATTATGGACGAATCGCGTGATTAATACGTACGGCTGGCCGCGAACACAGCTGCGGACACGCGTGTCACATATGCTGGCACGCGCGTGTGTAACCCGATGAAAACGAGAATCTTCCTCTCCTACCGGTGGGCAGCGCGTTCGCAAGAGAGATATATTTCATTCCGCGATGTCTCCCATTCGCCTCCCGTTCGCGAACCCGCTTATCCGGCCGTCGTCTCCCGAGGGTTGTCAGCCTTCGAACGACGTTCGAGGGGAAAGAGGGAAAAAGAAGAGAGAGAAAGACAGTGAAAAAGAATGAGCGCCGCGGCAATCACGCGAACAACTCTCGCGCCAACCGTATACGACCGGAGGCCCGGCACGATCTGCAATTCTATGATTAAAATTTACGGACCGAAGATTCGTCGGAATTGGAGAATCGGTCAGTTACCTCTGCTGGCGAAGAAACCGGCAACTTGGATAAATTCGTTCGACCTTTATCTCGAATACCACCGTGAATACCGCAATGTAAATGAATGTTCTTTTTTATGTGATAAAAAGGAAATTGATTCAACAACATGAGTAACACGCTGAATTTTGAGAGCTTCTGATAAAGATATGGCGAATTCGATTGGATGCACTAGTGCGCACTGAGTGCGCACTCTTTCAGTATTTAGTATTCGGTTGGCTTGCCCTGTACTGGTTCAGAATTTTATGTGTATTCGGTTGATAGTGCACTAAAAACATGTGCTAGTGAAAACGTGTCCGACTGAACTGCATTATCCCAGTGCAGTGTTATTTGTACGTTCGGTTGCAATACATTGCACTAATGCAGAAGGCACTGAATTGCACTGAGATTTTCGACAGTGCAGTTCAGTGCAAATTTGAGTATTCCAATGAAAAAATATGGCAGCTAAAATATTATAATTAGATGAACTGTTAAATAGTTCGAGCAGTTCTAGCGATGAAGAAATGATGGCAGTATTAATGCGACATGAAACACAAATTCCGAAAGTTCGGAATATGATAAATATTATAAATGAATATTCTGATAAAAAGGTATTATCACACATAATTTCAATGTAGTTTAAATATTTATTATATTATTTCATATTTAAAATATCTCTCTTTGATTACTGTAGGTTTTTCTCTACTCTCTTGTTGATTACAAGTCGCATATTGCCAGAGAGAAGTCTGAGAGAGGCAATGCCGGCGATTTTCGTGGAACGCTTTTTCTAGGCCGTAGAGCAGTGCCGTGCATCCACTTTTAGCAATTGGAAACAC
Source organism: Formica exsecta (assembly GCF_003651465.1). Taxonomy (NCBI): domain Eukaryota; kingdom Metazoa; phylum Arthropoda; class Insecta; order Hymenoptera; family Formicidae; genus Formica; species Formica exsecta. The sequence goes on from NW_021850496.1 coordinate 57,631, forward strand.
TTACCCACATCCACTTTTCGATACTGTTGGTCATTTGGTTCATATCCGTGCTACATCCACTTTTCGATCTTTTCGATAGTGGTAGTACACTGATCGCTTGACAAAGAGAGATGATCGCGCCGTCTTTGTCTCTCTTTTATCGCGTATGTGTGTAGTATCCGTGAAAGCACAAAGACCGATACGTTGAGCACACGGATGCGATCGTTGAGAGATAAATCTAGACAAGGAGCGACAATCGCGTGCTGTCCTTGTTCTTCTAACGTATCGCTTTACGGTCGAGATACAACCTGAAAATGCTTTCTGACCTCTCGTGGCAGAAAGCAGTAATGCAACAAGACTAACGGGCGCCTATTTTTTGAGAATTTTATATTTGTATATATACATATGTGCATATATATGTTTAAATTATAGTTAAAATTATACGTGCAATTAAATATTGTATGTTGATCAATAATAATAGTAGAATAATAGGTAACAGAGTGAACAAATACACAAGATGTAAGACAAAGGCCATCGCGGTGGTCTCTTCATATTGTTTCATATTTATATAGAGCTTCTTAGTATTGTATGCATCGGATATAAAATATTCCGCACGAAATATTAATTATATTTTGGACGTTCCTCGCAGTATCTCGCATCATCATCCACGGGCATGCCTCGCGCTATCCTTCTCGCGCTATCCTTCTCGCACGCCCATAGAATGCTATCCTTTTCCTACTCGCAAACGCCTCACGCTATCCTTCTCCCACCCGGTCGCGCCGCAGTTACATATCTATCTTATATGCGAAGAAGGGTAGCGAAATAATCATCTTGTTCATTTTTTTTTTCATTTTTTAACACATTTATCAAGAGACACGGTAGTGTCTCGCGCCAAGTCACGCGTAGCAATAGCGAGGCACGCCATGTAATGGCACCTTTACTGCTCGTATCCATACCTGTTTTTAACAGGTATAGGTTAAATTTGCAATGCAAGAGTGCAGTGTTATATAGCGTACACTTTCATTTATAAAAAAGTAAAACCGCAAAATTCTTCGTGATACTTGCGGATAGTTGGATCAGGTATAAAATACACACACACATATCTGATAGTAAACATATATAGAATAGAATATAAACATCCTGTCATAAATATATATATATGAAACATTTGTGATACTTACAAATCAAGTGGTTTCTTGTA
>NW_021850497.1:0-233 GCF_003651465.1 Formica exsecta
ATGTTATTAATATTATTTATGTAATTTCATTTTAAGAGAGAAGGAACGATAGAAAGAGAGAGAGGAAGAAAGAAAGAAGGAGAAAAGAAAGAAGCTTTATTTAAAATTACAGAAGAACAAGAATAAGCAAAAGAGAAGGAGAAAGAGAAAGAATGAGAGAGAGACAGAAAAAAATGAAAAGGAGAAGAAATATAATATTAGGTAATATAATATTGTTTAATATTATTAAATAT
>NW_021850498.1:0-737 GCF_003651465.1 Formica exsecta
ATGTTATTTATTTATTCTCAGAAATACCGCTAAAACTTGAACAAGGAAAGAATTTCAAGTAAATTACATTATGTATAAAAAAACTTTTGATTGCAGATAATCTTGCGACTTTTTTTCCACGACGAACTTCTTCCGCAGAGCGACTTTTTGAGATTTCTTTCGAAATACGCTTGCGATCAGATTCTCGCCGAGGAGAAAATCTGTGGCAACATAATATTTCCAATCTGCGGTTACGATCCCGAACAATTTGATTACGTGAGTAATGATTCGCGATCGGAATACAACCCTGATTAAATTTTCGATCATCACTTTCTGTTATTTTACGATCATGCGTACACGCTTTAGACTGGATTTTATGTACATGTTCTTGTTTCTTATTTAGACTCTGCTGCCTGTCATCCTGAGTCGCAATCCGACCGGTGCATCGGCTAAGACGGTTAAGCATTACATTTAGATGCTCCATTCGGGCAAGTTTCGTCAATACGATTACGGTTGCGGAAAAAATTTGTTGATGTACAACTCACCTGAACCTCCGGACTATGATCTGGCGAGTAGATCACGATACCTATAGCATTGATCTATGGTTCTGGCGACAGGATAATTGATATCGTGGTAAGTAATTAAAGAATGCATTTTCAAATAAAAGAGGTAGCAGAAATTTATTTGTGCTAGTTTTATATAAGTCAAGTTATATAGAATCAGAAAGGTAGTTTAAAAGAAATTGCGCGCGATAATTC
>NW_021850499.1:0-323 GCF_003651465.1 Formica exsecta
CAGTAACACTTATGTCTGGACGTGTGTTGAGCATAAGAAACATCAAACATTCAACGAGCTCTCTGTATGGTTTCATCTCGATTATAACTTCTCCGTCATCGTTTTCTTGTTTTTCAGGGTTTGCTTCCATGGGTGATTTAGAAGGATTGCACTCCGTCATTCCAAAGCGAGCAAGCATTTTTTCCATATATGCTCTCTGGCTCAAGAATAAACCTCTTGATGTTTTCTCAATCTTTACTCCGAGGAAAGTTCCGATTTCACTGATGTCTGTCATGGCGAATTCACTTTTGAGAGCATCAACAATCTCTTGCATCTGAGTTTCA
>NW_021850500.1:0-578 GCF_003651465.1 Formica exsecta
TGATTTTCCGTATTTACTGAGATAAGCGTAAAAAACTATAATTTTATAGGTTTTTCATGGTTTTCACCATAAAAATCAAATAGTCGCCAATTTTCACTATGATATTCGTAATCAGCGCATCAAAATATGTAAGAATACTGAGTTTCAACGAAATCGAAGACGGAGCTTTTCGGAACTTTATCCATTGATGTTGATTAGGTTAGAATTTTCTCGGGATGGGGGTGCAAGAAGAAAGGCTCCGCCCCTCCCCCACTCATGCATAAATGTCGTAAACAGCATTTTTTAATCAAAAATAACAGATTATTACAGCATACACAAACTTTAATGTCAAACTTCAACTTGTTATATCTTCTAAACATACACAAACAATGTCAAACTTCAACTTGTTATATCTTCTAAACATTAATGCCGTCCCCCACTTCTTTCTTGCGGAGAATTACTCAGAAAAACCTCCCCTACAACATATTTATAAGTGGCGATAAAATCGGTGTAATCTTTTATGTTTTACCATATAAATATATAATATATAATTTTTTTTGCATATATAATAGTGTATCTACTCAAATCTTGTAAAAAAA
>NW_021850501.1:0-347 GCF_003651465.1 Formica exsecta
TCAGCGACCGATAATAATTACGAAGTAGAAACGATTAAAAGTGAGACGAAGGTGAATATAAGAACCTCAAGACATCAGCAAAAAGAATATAAGTTTATCAAAGACAATAAATGTTACAACTGCAATAAATTTGGTCATCACATTAATCAATGCAGACAAGCTAAGCGCGAGAAAAGATCTTGTTTTACCTGTCGAGAATTTGAACGTGGCAAAGAATTGTTCCAAGAAAGGGCCAAAAAAAAAAGAAATTGCTAATATCGAGAACGTGGTTAAGGAAGACGATTTCCAGAAGAATGTTAATAACCAGATAAGCAATAATAATATTAATTATATTTTATATTTAAATA
>NW_021850502.1:0-230 GCF_003651465.1 Formica exsecta
CAGAGCGTATGATCGAGAGAGAAAAGATACTGCAATAATGTTAGTACGTACATGTATATTACTTTCACACACATGAAAGAGACAAAGATAGTACGATTAGACATAAGTCTGTCTTTGTCATGTACGATTGCAGGTCTATTGCGACATCACGCAACTAATCTACTGTTTTGTTTTACTCTTGAGCTTCCATCTCGCACACACACATATGCACAAAAATTTTATTTTGCAAA
>NW_021850503.1:0-606 GCF_003651465.1 Formica exsecta
AAGTCTTATTAAAATATCTAGTTTGAAAGTTTTAAAATTTTTTAAAAATAGATACTTACAATTAATTTTTCGACCTCTTGATCGTCCCACGGTTCTTCCACCACGTCTTCCTCGTAGGGCTCGAGCCCGAAAAGACGTCTTAACGCCAAATAGAGGCCGTCGGGGCCGTTATGCTCCCACACGTCCTCGCGGAAATCGCGCTTGTGCCACCGCAACATTCGCACATCTTGTCGATGTTCTATATTAATGAAACCGGGAATCCGGATCTCACGAGTAAAGTCGTACTATAAATCAAAATTATAATATATTATAATATACTATACATAATTAATGTAACATAAAATAAAAAATGCTACTTACTCTCTGGTATACTACTAGATTCAATAGGGCTCTCAACAGCCCCATCGCCAAATCCTCCGCCCCTCATGCCGCGTTCCATCGCCCGCGACACAACACAGCATCAATCAGCGATGGCATTTAAAAAAATTTTTTGATCACTTTAAACACTAACTTGTTGGATTGTCAAACGTTCGCTTTGGTAACTCAGACGATACTATCCTATCGCATCGGAAAAATCCAGATCTGCTGCGGCAATGTTTATTACTG
>NW_021850504.1:0-1817 GCF_003651465.1 Formica exsecta
GACGGGACTTTTACGATTTTCGAATTTTCGTAAACCGGAGGTAACTCCCGCGAGCGAATCAGTACGTGCTCGATCGTCTGTATGACGGAGGTACCGCCCTCGACGGGACTTTGTCGATTTTCGACTTTTCGTACACCTTACGATTTTCCGTACACCGGAGGCACCGCCCGCGAGCAAATCAGTACCTGCTCGATAGTCCGTAAGCCGAAAAAACTGCCCGCGACGGGACTTTGTCGATTTTCGACTTTTCGTACACCTTACGATTTTCCGTACACCGGAGGCACCGCCCGCGAGCAAATCAGTACCTGCTCGATAGTCCGTAAGCCGAAAAAACTGCCCGCGACGGGACTTTGTCGATTTTCGACTTTTCGTACACCTTACGATTTTCCGTACACCGGAGGCACCGCCCGCGAGCAAATCAGTACCTGCTCGATAGTCCGTAAGCCGAAAAAACTGCCCGCGACGGGACTTTGTCGATTTTCGACTTTTCGTACACCTTACGATTTTCCGTACACCGGAGGCACCGCCCGCGAGCAAATCAGTACCTGCTCGATAGTCCGTAAGCCGAAAAAACTGCCCGCGACGGGACTTTGTCGATTTTCGACTTTTCGTACACCTTACGATTTTCCGTACACCGGAGGCACCGCCCGCGAGCAAATCAGTACCTGCTCGATAGTCCGTAAGCCGAAAAAACTGCCCGCGACGGGACTTTGTCGATTTTCGACTTTTCGTACACCTTACGATTTTCCGTACACCGGAGGCACCGCCCGCGAGCAAATCAGTACCTGCTCGATAGTCCGTAAGCCGAAAAAACTGCCCGCGACGGGACTTTGTCGATTTTCGACTTTTCGTACACCTTACGATTTTCCGTACACCGGAGGCACCGCCCGCGAGCAAATCAGTACCTGCTCGATAGTCCGTAAGCCGAAAAAACTGCCCGCGACGGGACTTTGTCGATTTTCGACTTTTCGTACACCTTACGATTTTCCGTACACCGGAGGCACCGCCCGCGAGCAAATCAGTACCTGCTCGATAGTCCGTAAGCCGAAAAAACTGCCCGCGACGGGACTTTGTCGATTTTCGACTTTTCGTACACCTTACGATTTTCCGTACACCGGAGGCACCGCCCGCGAGCAAATCAGTACCTGCTCGATAGTCCGTAAGCCGAAAAAACTGCCCGCGACGGGACTTTGTCGATTTTCGACTTTTCGTACACCTTACGATTTTCCGTACACCGGAGGCACCGCCCGCGAGCAAATCAGTACCTGCTCGATAGTCCGTAAGCCGAAAAAACTGCCCGCGACGGGACTTTGTCGATTTTCGACTTTTCGTACACCTTACGATTTTCCGTACACCGGAGGCACCGCCCGCGAGCAAATCAGTACCTGCTCGATAGTCCGTAAGCCGAAAAAACTGCCCGCGACGGGACTTTGTCGATTTTCGACTTTTCGTACACCTTACGATTTTCCGTACACCGGAGGCACCGCCCGCGAGCAAATCAGTACCTGCTCGATAGTCCGTAAGCCGAAAAAACTGCCCGCGACGGGACTTTGTCGATTTTCGACTTTTCGTACACCTTACGATTTTCCGTACACCGGAGGCACCGCCCGCGAGCAAATCAGTACCTGCTCGATAGTCCGTAAGCCGAAAAAACTGCCCGCGACGGGACTTTGTCGATTTTCGACTTTTCGTACACCTTACGATTTTCCGTACACCGGAGGCACCGCCCGCGAGCAAATCAGTACCTGCTCGATAGTCCGTAAGCCGAAAAAACTGCCCGCGACGGGACTTTGTCGATTTTCGACTTTTCGTACACC
>NW_021850505.1:0-176 GCF_003651465.1 Formica exsecta
ACGTAACTAAGTCGTTCCGAACGAAGGAAACTCGCGTACATAGCTTTCTTAGCTCTGTGAGTCGAGGAGCATTGTTCCTCAGATTCCTCGATGTGTTATGAAAAGTTTTAACAAATCTTGCTTACAGGCACGTAACTAAGTCGTTCCGAACGAAGGAAACTTGCGTACATAGCGAT
>NW_021850505.1:362-820 GCF_003651465.1 Formica exsecta
TCACGTTCCTTGATGTGTTATGAAAACTTTCGGTATATCTCACTTACAGTTACGTAACTAAGTCGTTCCGAACGAAGGAAACTTGCGTACATGGCAATCATAGCTTTGCGTGCCGTGAAGCCTTATTCCTCAATTTCATTGTTGTGTTATGAAAATTTTTGGAAAATCTCGCTTACAGGCACGTAACTAAGTCGTTCCGAACGAAGGAAACTTGCGTACATGGCAATCATAGCTTTGCGTGCCGTGAAGCCTTATTCCTCAATTTCATTGTTGTGTTATGAAAACTTTCGGTATATCTCACTTACAGATACGTAACTAAGTAGTTCCGAACGCAGAAAACTTGCGTACATAGCGTTCTTAGCTCTGTTAGTCGAGAAGCATTGTTCTTCAATTTCCTTGATGTCTTATGAAAGTTTTAGGTATATTTCACTCACAGGTACGTAACTAAGTCGTTCCGA
>NW_021850506.1:0-306 GCF_003651465.1 Formica exsecta
GCGGTAACTTCGGCTTACGGAAGATCGAGCACGTATTGACTCGTTTGCGGGTGGCACCTCCGGTATACGAAAAGTCGAAAATCAACAGGGTCCTTTTGCTTGCGGTAACTTCGGCTTACGGAAGATCAAGCACGTACTGACTCGCTCGCGGGTGACACCTCCGGTGAACGAAAAGCCGAAAATCGTCGGAGTCTCTTCGCGGGCGGTACCTCCGGTTTACGAACGATCGAGCACGTAATCAAAAATCGACAGATTCTTTTTGCGGGCGGTACTTCCGGCTTACGGACGATAGAGCACGTACTGACT
>NW_021850507.1:0-1501 GCF_003651465.1 Formica exsecta
ATAATTAAATTATGCTAATTATAATTTGGACCGTTTTTCGAGTGGTGTGTTTTCACACTACGTAAGACGAAGATAGACAAGATAGTTTGAAAGAACGATTCAATAAAACATGGACTGTAAAAGGAACATTATCAATACATGCTTACATTCCGTTCTCAAAGAGAGAAATTGCATCGAGTTATATTTTTGTCAGACAGAATACATTAAAGCCTTAATTTCTAATATATAAAAGCCGCATGAATGCATTATAAGAGGACAACGTATGGGACAAAGCATAAAATTTCCCAATATATATTATCTTATGTCTTATTTCTTAAGGCTCCTGGGTACTCGCCGCGGCCATATTGGAATCGGACGTCGGAGGCGAGAACGACACGCTGAGAATTCTTGCGTGCCATTTTTAGATAAAAAGATATTTTGATGAAACAACATTACAGATCGCTTTAGCACATTTGTAAAATTGTCCGAAAACTATGCTAAAAGCATATATGCTTCGTATTGCACTTATTTTACTGTTTATTAACTGTCAAGGGAAAAGCATAGTTTTCGGACAATTTTAGAAGTGTGCTAAAGCGATCTGTAGTGTTGTTTCATCAAAATATCTTTTTATTTAAAAATGGCACGCAAGAATTCTTAGCGTGTCATTCTCGCCTCTGACGTCACGATTCCCATATGGCCGCGGCGAGTACCCAGGAGCTTTAATACTATTTGAAATACTATTTAAAAAATCCCGCGGTTTGTATCTTATCATCGTAACGTTGCATTGTCTCTCTGGCAAATAATTGAATGCGATATTAAATTTTATTTTGGTATATATTTACCTTTGGACAATCTACCTTCCTCCCCCGGCTCTCCCACATATATACACAAATGACTTCCGATTGACCTTGATCTCTAAGGAGGTCCAGGTCATTGACCTTTCCCATCGCTCATTGTTTATTAAAAATTTATAAAAGAATAAACGTATTAAAGAAAATCTCAATTTCTTTGATCTTTGCATGTATATTTTGGCATATTATGACATTGGAAAAGAAATATATAGGCGGGAAAAGGACCCCGATTAATAAAAAGATATGTTGAAGAAAAAATTTTGCAATTATTCATCAGTAATTGATTAAGATTAGCTAACGTATTGTTGTGCCTCTCCGGGTACAACGGGAATTTTGAGGATGATCCAAGGGTTCGGTTCGTCTTAGGAGTTGGGACTTTTTACTAAGCAATAGCCAATAAAAACTCCAGGCTGTGTTTTCTCAGCACGTATTATACCTACTTTATTTGAGTCGGTAGTAGCTTGAATAATTGTCTCGCTGCGCGGATATAAAGGAGCTATTATTATAAAAAATTGCGGTATTCGCTCATTGAAATCGTACTGTTTCTTAAATAAAAATTCAGCCAAATAATATATACAGGGTGGTCCATTTTAAAAGAGCCAGTCAAATATCTCAAAAAATATGGAAGATACGGAAAAACGTTTCAGACAAAAGTTGTTTGGTTCGAAGGG
>NW_021850507.1:4634-10058 GCF_003651465.1 Formica exsecta
CTAATTACGCAACAAATTTATCTTTTTATTGGATGTTAATTTTTATAATATTTAAAAATGTCTTACTATATAAATATCCTTAAATTAAAGATTTTGCAATAAAATTTTGATATTATAATAAATAATTCATTTGAGATTAATAATGATAAATTTTCATGTAAATGTCCGGATATAGGGACATGTCCGGCAATCGGTACTTTTATCTTAAGTACTTTTTGAGTTATTTTATATCTTAATCTAACATATTTTGATATAAAAATAAAATATCTCGTAAAATATTTAGTTTTCGATAATCTTACCGTAATACTTTTATGTACAGAATAATGAGACAAATCAATCAGTACACTTACATAATTAAACATAATAACATAATTAAATTTTTTTTTGTTTTATCATCCCAGAAAATTTTACAATCTGTCCATCGGACATTTAGCAAAGTTTACAGGGTGACTCTCATACAAGGAGTATAACCAGTGTTATAACCTTATTAATAATAGATCTGCAAGTATATATTACACTCGAGTAATTATGTCAGCAGGGTATTAAATATAAGCTAATCAGCTGCTAGGTCGCTTGGGAATGTTCATTTGAGCTTTGAACTCTCCCAGATTTGTTCATTAAATTAGTTGCAAACGCATTTGGATAGTCTATCAGTCGATAGTTAGTGCTGTAGTTCAAGATTTCTTTTTTGACACTTGGTATTTGTAACACATTATGTATGGCTTTATTTCTCATATACCACGGGGCATTTATAATTAAGCGTAGCACCTTCGATTGAAAGCGCTAAAGTATTTCAATATTGGACTTAGCGGCTGATCCCCAGAGTTGGATGCCATACGTCCACACTGATTTGAGTATAGACTTATATAGTAGGAGCTTATTGTCAACAGAGAGTTTTGACCTGTGCCCTATTAGCCAGTACATTTTGCTAAGCTTAAGTCCGAACTGTTTTTGTTTAGTAAAAATATGTTTTTGCCAGGTTAACTGCCGACCAAGGTGCATTCTCAGATATTTGACTGCATTCGATTGCGAGATCAGCTGATTGTTTAAGATGACTGGTGGACATGTGTTCCTTCTCGTCGTGAACGTGACATGTACTCATTTTGATTTATTGATTCGAATGTGCCACTTCTTTAGCCAGCATTGTATTTCAAATAGATTCGATTGGAGGAATTGCGAGGCAACTACAGGGTTATGATTTGTGACCACGACTGCAGTATTATCTGCAAATGTGGCTGTAGTTACTTCAGGGTTTGTTGGTAAATCTTTAGTGAACATTAGGTAGAGTACTGGTTCAAGTACACTTCCCTGGGGTACTCCTGCTTTTATTTGATGCAGGTTTGTTGTTGCATCCTGATATTTAACTAAGAAGTGTCTATCCTCAAGATAGGATTTTAGAATTTCATAGAAGGTGGATATGTGTCGCTTTATCTTATAGAAGAGATCAATATGCCACATTTTATCGAACGCCTGCGTTATGTCAAGGAACGCCGCCGAGCAAAACTTTTTACATTCAAGGCTTTGATGAATTATATTGACAATTTTATGGACTTGTTCGATAGTTGCATGTTGCTGTCGGAAACCAAACTGGTGATTCGGTATAAGCTTCTCGTCTTCAATAAATGGTAGCATTCTTCTGAGTAGCAACTTCTCAAAAACTTTAGATGTTACCTGGCAGCAGGTTGATTGGACGGTACGACGCAACCTCTACTGCACTTTTTCCTGGCTTAGGAATCATTAAGATTTGCGCCACTTTCCATTGTCGGGGGAAGAAACTGATTCTCAGAATTGCGCTATACAATTGGGTCAGATATTTAAAACCTACGTAGGGCAGTTCTTTCAGTATTTTTGCAGTTCTCAGATCATAGCCTGGACTCTTCTTGCAACTTAAATCAGAATGATCCTACTAACTTTATTAAGACTGAATTTTTTAGTTGGTAATACGGACTGGTGGGGTAGTTCAAGGAACCGATTGATTTCCTCCTCTTCTTCAGATGAGATTCCTCTGGGGTTAGGGGCAAACACTTTTGCTAGGTTATTTGCAAAAGTTTTGGCATTTTCATTGTGCTTCTCGCCCAGTTTCCAGTTTCAGCACGTATTGATGGAATAGAGATTTGCGGTTGTTTTAATTTTTTAGTTGTTTTCCAAAGCGAGTAGTCGGTAGCTTCTGTTGCGCCTAAATTTTTGAGATAGTTTTCTATTACTAGATCTTTCTCATTAGTTATCATAGCTCGTATTTCTTTTATTGCTTTATTTAGTTTAGTTTTAAGCTCAGTAGATAGACTTTTGCCACTGCTTCCTGAGTTTACGCTTACCCGCAATTTTGTCTCTCACTGCTATAGAGCAGGAGATCTCCTTACCATTTTTTGGATTCATTGGTGTTGAGTTCCAGGCTGCTTGTTGGATGCAGTGGTTGAAATGCTCAACTGCTGCTTCAACGTTAGTCTCTATCTTCAGCGGTATTTTTGTATCGATGGATTTTTCTAGAATTGCCCTAAAGCATTCCCAGTCGCTTTTTTTATTGCTTAGTGTTGGAGGATAATCTTTTTTGTGAATTTGATTACTAACTGATATGATAATAGGAGAATGATCGGATGACAAGTCCAGGCAGGATTCAGCTTTTAGGTATTTGCTTGATAATCCTTTAGTGACACATATGTCGATGACATCCGGGGTCTTATTTCTGTCGGTTGGCCAGTAGGTAGGTTGGCCCGTAGAGACGACCTCCAGGTTCATGGACGTCTTGGCTTTATATAATTCCCGCCCTCTGGGAGTTACTAGCCTAGATCCCCATTGTGGGTCTTTGGCATTAAAGTCTCCACCCGCTATAAAACGATGTCCCAAAGACTGAAATAATTGTAAGAAATGTGCTTCCTTAATGGCATGCTTGGGTGGACAGTAGACAGCCGATATGGTCATCGGTTCATTCCAGGTCTGTATTACTACGCTTGTTGCTTGGGTTTGTTCGTGGCAATATTTATCCACTTCGTGGTGCTTGATGCTATTTCTAATTATGACAGCAGTACCTCCTGTATGCGCTTTCCCATCCGGGTGCATTGCGTGATATATAGAATAATTGAGGATTTCCAAATAATTTTTCATTGTGAAATGAGTTTCGGAGATCAACATGATGTCTATTTTGTGTATTGTAATAAATGTTTGAATTTCTTGTCTATGTTGAGACAAGACGTTGGCGTTTCAGATTGCTATTTTGTAATGCGTGAACATTATGTCATTTTAGCAACGAGAGATGTTAGTAGGTTGAGCATGGTACTCATCTATTCCATAAGTCCTTTCATTATATTTTTTAAGCTCGACAATGTCATTATTTTGTAGGTTCTGTAAGTTATTGCTAAGCTGTACTTTATTTGCAGATTAAGGTTGTTGTACTTCATAGCTTGATGCTTGGGCGTATGTGAATCCAGGTTGAGTGATGTTACCTGACTGTCGAGTCGGAGTAGTCTTAGCCTCTACAGGATGATCTTGTGGCGTTATTTTTTTACGCAGTGCAGGGTACTTTGTTTTTTGCAGTTTTTTTGTACATTTGAGTACACTATAGTTGGCAGGATGGTTGCCTTCACATAGGACACATTTGACGTTTTGTGTCTTTTCTTTCCTTGAGCAGTTAACTGTTGCATGGTTGCTTGCACATTTTACACATCTTGGTTGTCGTGAACAGAAGTTTTTGGTGTGACCGTACCGCTGACATCGCGAGCATTGAGAGATCTCTCTTTTTTTGTTAGGAGGTTTAAAACGAATCTTCGTGTTTAGTAAAAATTCAATTTTATAAATTTCTTTGGTGTTTAAGTCGCTTTTAAGGTCGACAAAGAACATAGGTAAAGAAGCTTTGGTTACTCTATGCCGAATATTAGATATATTTATGACGCTATGGCCATGTTCCTCGATCTGCTCTCTCAGTAACCCTAGGTCAGCTGAACTGTGCATATTCCTTAATACTACTTTAAATAGTCGATCCTGCTTTTTTTGATATGAATGAAATTCAGTGTTTCTATCTTTTAACGCCTCAACTATTGAGTCGTATGCTTCCATGGAGTTGGCTTGTATCTTGACTTCCTTGACGCTTATTACTCTCAGGGTGTAGCTTTCTTTAGCTTCTTCTAATAGCTTAGTCATTGGGTTAATGTCATCAACTCCTGCGACGAATATTGGAGGGGGTTTTATTTGTTTTTCTTTATCCTTTTTTTTTACTGCCGATAGTCCTGTTCCTTCAGGTGGTTTATCCTGATCGTTCTCTTTATCTATTAGACTAAATCTGTTTGATGTTATAGCAGTGGAGCTGAGCTGTAATCCATTCTTACTTGTTTAGTTCTGTAATGTTGCTTGCTAGTTCTTTACTCTGGACTATTACGTCGTCTTTTTTTCTTGTGCGGGTATTCTTCGTTCCATCCTGGTTCATTGATGGTTTTTTCACTCAAAGTAGATGCATCACTGACTTCGCTGTTATTTGTGCTATTGCCGGATACTGGTTGTCATTTCCCATTCGTTTCCTCAATAGTTGCAGAGGACATGATTTTTGAGACCTGCCCAGTCATCTCTGCGTTTTTTGCTCGCAATGATTGCCTCCCCCCCCCCCAGAATCCGTGAGACCGGCCTTCGAAGAGGATGGATTAACCGTGTTGTTGCCCGGAGTACCACCTGGGGTAATATTTCCATTTGCGTTTTGATTCATTGCTTGCTGTGGTCTGTTGGTCCACGGGAAATATTTTATTTTCTTCCTACCCTACAACGTCCTAAGATAGTTGTCGAGCATTCCCCAATCCGCCACCCGGTGACGCGCTCTCTAGAAAATTTTAATGAGCAGTTTTGCTACTAGGGCACTAGGCTATTGCGTTATTACATTTGTGACACGCACGTTCCTGAGACTAGTGACGCGCTCCTTAGTTACGGCCGTTCGGCGCTGCGTTGCTAAGGAGCGAGCAGTAAGAGGGGAAACCGTAGGCGTGAGTCAAGAAATCCGGCCGAAAGTTGCATCTAAATCCCAGCACTGGTTTACTGTAAACAGACGCTACCGTGTATCATTTACCGGAGTGAGGACGTTTTTTGAAAATTTTAGAAAATGAATTCGAAATATCTCGTACGTCGGACCATCCTTTCGAGAGATGAACATATCAATCGAGAACATGGATTTTTCCGAATATAATAATATCAAAATGACACTGGTACTTGCACTTGATGTACAGATCTCGATATTTCATATGTATTTTTCGGCCAAAAAGGTGTCACTTTTAGAGACGCCATGTTTGTCCATGTTCACTGATACGCCGCTAGGCTATGCTGCTAGTCCGTTTTCCATGTTCACTGATACGCCGCTAGGCTATGCTGCTAGTCCGTTTTCCAGGTTCACTGATACGCCGCTAGGCTATGCCGTTAGTCCGTTTTCCAGGTTCACTGATACGCCGCTAG
>NW_021850507.1:10568-48626 GCF_003651465.1 Formica exsecta
GACAGCCGATATGGTCATCGGTTCATTCCAGGTCTGTATTACTACGCTTGTTGCTTGGGTTTGTTCGTGGCAATATTTATCCACTTCGTGGTGCTTGATGCTATTTCTAATTATGACAGCAGTACCTCCGTGCGCTTTCCCATCCGGGTGCATTGCGTGATATATAGAATAATTGAGGATTTCCAAATAATTTTTCATTGTGAAATGAGTTTCGGAGATCAACATGATGTCTATTTTGTGTATTGTAATAAATGTTTGAATTTCTTGTCTATGTTGAGACAAGACGTTGGCGTTTCAGATTGCTATTTTGTAATGCGTGAACATTATGTCATTTTAGCAACGAGAGATGTTAGTAGGTTGAGCATGGTACTCATCTATTCCATAAGTCCTTTCATTATATTTTTTAAGCTCGACAATGTCATTATTTTGTAGGTTCTGTAAGTTATTGCTAAGCTGTACTTTATTTGCAGATTAAGGTTGTTGTACTTCATAGCTTGATGCTTGGGCGTATGTGAATCCAGGTTGAGTGATGTTACCTGACTGTCGAGTCGGAGTAGTCTTAGCCTCTACAGGATGATCTTGTGGCGTTATTTTTTTACGCAGTGCAGGGTACTTTGTTTTTTGCAGTTTTTTTGTACATTTGAGTACACTATAGTTGGCAGGATGGTTGCCTTCACATAGGACACATTTGACGTTTTGTGTCTTTTCTTTCCTTGAGCAGTTAACTGTTGCATGGTTGCTTGCACATTTTACACATCTTGGTTGTCGTGAACAGAAGTTTTTGGTGTGACCGTACCGCTGACATCGCGAGCATTGAGAGATCTCTCTTTTTTTGTTAGGAGGTTTAAAACGAATCTTCGTGTTTAGTAAAAATTCAATTTTATAAATTTCTTTGGTGTTTAAGTCGCTTTTAAGGTCGACAAAGAACATAGGTAAAGAAGCTTTGGTTACTCTATGCCGAATATTAGATATATTTATGACGCTATGGCCATGTTCCTCGATCTGCTCTCTCAGTAACCCTAGGTCAGCTGAACTGTGCATATTCCTTAATACTACTTTAAATAGTCGATCCTGCTTTTTTTGATATGAATGAAATTCAGTGTTTCTATCTTTTAACGCCTCAACTATTGAGTCGTATGCTTCCATGGAGTTGGCTTGTATCTTGACTTCCTTGACGCTTATTACTCTCAGGGTGTAGCTTTCTTTAGCTTCTTCTAATAGCTTAGTCATTGGGTTAATGTCATCAACTCCTGCGACGAATATTGGAGGGGGTTTTATTTGTTTTTCTTTATCCTTTTTTTTTACTGCCGATAGTCCTGTTCCTTCAGGTGGTTTATCCTGATCGTTCTCTTTATCTATTAGACTAAATCTGTTTGATGTTATAGCAGTGGAGCTGAGCTGTAATCCATTCTTACTTGTTTAGTTCTGTAATGTTGCTTGCTAGTTCTTTACTCTGGACTATTACGTCGTCTTTTTTTCTTGTGCGGGTATTCTTCGTTCCATCCTGGTTCATTGATGGTTTTTTCACTCAAAGTAGATGCATCACTGACTTCGCTGTTATTTGTGCTATTGCCGGATACTGGTTGTCATTTCCCATTCGTTTCCTCAATAGTTGCAGAGGACATGATTTTTGAGACCTGCCCAGTCATCTCTGCGTTTTTTGCTCGCAATGATTGCCTCCCCCCCCCCCAGAATCCGTGAGACCGGCCTTCGAAGAGGATGGATTAACCGTGTTGTTGCCCGGAGTACCACCTGGGGTAATATTTCCATTTGCGTTTTGATTCATTGCTTGCTGTGGTCTGTTGGTCCACGGGAAATATTTTATTTTCTTCCTACCCTACAACGTCCTAAGATAGTTGTCGAGCATTCCCCAATCCGCCACCCGGTGACGCGCTCTCTAGAAAATTTTAATGAGCAGTTTTGCTACTAGGGCACTAGGCTATTGCGTTATTACATTTGTGACACGCACGTTCCTGAGACTAGTGACGCGCTCCTTAGTTACGGCCGTTCGGCGCTGCGTTGCTAAGGAGCGAGCAGTAAGAGGGGGAACCGTAGGCGTGAGTCAAGAAATCCGGCCGAAAGTTGCATCTAAATCCCAGCACTGCTGTAAATCGTGCGTGAAACAAGGTTTATTGTAACCGTACTTCAAGGTCACTTTAAAGACAAATGTAAATAAACCTATTGATTAAACGATTGTCGTCCACAATGTTTAATCCTAAATTGTTTCTTGTATAAGTAATACAGTCAACAGTATTTTCAATATAACTCCTGAAAAAAGCGTTTCCTGTATAACTCAACGCGCGCCGCATAGCGATAAAAGAACTTACTGAATACTGTTTTTTGTAATGTTTTGCTGTAATATTTTCATGCAATATTTCAATTACATGTTCCAATAATGTTTCAACAATATTACATTGCAACTTGCGAGATTGTAACATTCCTGCAATATAATTGCAATGTTCTGTGCTGTATGGGAAACTTCGTTTCGCACAGAAAGCACTGGGCAATATGAGATGGACCTCGCTTCGCATGGCAAGTTGGAAATGCATGTGGGACCATACGATAATAAAATCGATGAATACGGTTCTACAGGTTTCTAAACTTTTCACGTGAAGTGAAGTCTACCCCACATCACCCAGTACTTTCAGTGCTAAACGAGGTCCTATTATCGTACGTTCCACGTGGATTCTATCTACACGGTGTCAAAGAAATCTATATTTTATTTATATAACTTTTTAATAAGTAACGAGCGACGGGAAATGACCTTGACCTCTAATGAGATCAAAGTCAACATCAAGGTCAACTGGAAGTCATTTGAGGCAAGCTGTATAGAGGTAAATATTTATCTTTATTTTTTTCAAAACGTTTCCAAAGGTATCATATTTTCTAGTCTCATTTTAAGTCTCATTTTCTCGCTTACGTTTCTTTAAAGAGGAGTTTATTATAATCTCGAATTGAAGTTTATTACACAGTATAGGACCAAGAAAAAATCGTGCCTTATGCACATTGATCAGTTTCAGAGGAAAATAAACGGTAATTATATAGAGATAGGAACTATCTGCCGATTTCAATAATTTTGAAATACATTATCAAGGGGTTATAATCCTGAGGAATATTGTGAAGGTTTTAACCGCTTGTTGTTTATTCATGTTAGAGTATTCTATTTATAAAACAAAATAACACTTCAGGAAAATTTTCTAATAAGTAAAACAATAGGCACATCCCTTAAATGTAACGAAATAGACTCTGTATACTTGCATACAGAACTACATATGAAACTTGTAATAAAATACGGGTTTTTCTTAAGTTAAGAGAACGAAAGTTTGCTCTAGATGTATCAGTTCCGAGCGAAGGCTTGCCACGAATAAAGTGCTTCTCAACTCTCATTTTGTATATTAACACAAATGTACATTTATTTCTAAACTCTGTTTTGCTTTTAATAAATAAAACTTCAACAGGTTATGGATCCAGAGCTACGTTTACCCAAAGAGTGAAAATATTTGTTGACTGTGTTGAAGTAAGTGAAAGTGAGAATAAAAATATCAAACACTGTACTAAATATGACTTAATAAAATACAGAAGCGTATAAAAGTTGAGTATATTTTGTGCATATTGATATTCCAGATGGATATCAATAAAGAAAAACGTACATGATTCCGAAAATTGGCCAGAATGGCGATTTGTTATAAACGCTATTGGAAAGTAACGGTCTTCTCAACGTCTGTGAGAGAACGCAAGAAAAACCACTGCTGGAACAGCAGATTACGATACCAAATTAAAAGAATGGAACATAGCTAACAAGATAGCAAAGAAGCTTATAGTAACGACGATTAAATCAAAGCCGTTAATGCTAATAATGAATTGTAAGACGGCTAATGACATGTGGAAAAAACTATACAGTGTATTTGATATGAAATTAGAAAAAAATCTGTCGTTAATCCAAAAGAAATTTTTTGATTATTGATGGGGGATCCGGTAGACAACGTAGCACAGCATATTTCGCAATTAGAGCAACTCTCAAATAAAATGAAGGCACTTGGCGAAGAAGTACTAAGAACAATGCTCATAACGAGGATTTTATCAACGCTGCCACCGAAATTCAGCCACTTTCATAGTGAATGGGATTCAACAAAAGCATTGAAAAAAAACGCTGGGAAATTTAATAGCAAGGCTAGTGACTGAAGCGCTATGTTATAAAAGCAAAAAAGAAGAAACAGAAGAAGCAACGGTCGCATTATTTTTTAAAGCGAAAATACATAAAGAATCTTCGAAGAAAATGGAGCCTGCAGATAAAAAGAAATATAAGTCAAGAGGAAAAAATGCTCTACATGTGGAATGCAGAACCATAAGACAAAGGACTGTAAAAACTGTTATGTGTGTGGGTTAAAAGAACATTTGGCCAGAACGTGTCCATGTAAGGAAGAGCAAGACAAAAAAGACAGCTTAAGTGAATTACACAGGGAGCAACATAACTCAAGATCACTGGTTGATTGATACAGGAACATCAGATTATATTACTAATCGACGTGATTGGTTCAACGAAATTCGTGTGTTTGAAGCTTCTAAGAAAATACGCATTGACAACGGTAAAGAAGTTTTAGCACTTGAACAAGGAAAAGCATAAAGATTGTAACGTATATAAATGGAAAGAAACTTTGAAGATATGATATATATATAACCATAATACATCATATCCATAGGACATAATCTATTTTCTGTAAGAACGGCGAAGAAAGGCATCGATTTTGCATTAAAAAATACGGTCATGAATGCATTTCGCATAATGGTAAAATAATAGCCGTTGGTGTAGAAATTGGCAAACTTTATAAAATCGATTTACAAGTTTTGGCGCCAAGCGTAGCATGCACCGCAAACCAGGTTGATTCTTTTCAATTGTGGCACAAGCGATTTGCGCATCAAAATAAACGACATGTAAAGATTTTTTTAAAGATAATGGGAATTAACGTAACTCTCTAGAGGCAGAATTCTGTGACGCTTACGATAAGCTTCATAGGTCGAGTTTCGGAGAAAGAAAAGAACGTGCGATAAAACCAAGAGAATCAATACACTTCGATGTGTGCGGTAAAATGAATGTAGAATCGTTAGGTAAACGAAAATATTATACAGGGTGCCATTTTAATTGTGCACCTCGATTAACATCGCAGAAAGTGGTCGGATGAAAAAATGTTTTAGACAAAAGTTGTTGGGTTTTGAGGGGGCCACATGATAAAAATATGGACTTGACCTTGAGTGACCTTTTCAAGGTGAGGTCAATGTGATCGATGTTTTCTTAAATGAAACCCTCCCATTTTTATTGCATATTCTTGTAGCTTATCTCGAGAGCTTTTCAAAACACTATAACAAAGTATCTTTTCATTAAGTACTTTTTATATCTTAGTTAGACTTATTTTATATCTTAATCTGACATATCTTGATATAAAAAATAAAATTACTCGCAAAATATTTAGTTTTTGGTAATCTTATCGTAATACTTTTATGTACAGAATAATGAGTTCAATCAATTAGTGTAAAAAAAACACAAATAATTGTTTAAAAAATACATTGGAAATAATTACATACTTTTTCTCAAAAACAATTATTTTTTTATGCTAATTGATTTGTCTTATTATTCTGTACATAAAAGTATTACGGTAAGATTATCGAAAACTAAATATTTTACGAGATATTTTATTTTTTATATCAAAATATGTCAGATTAAGATATAAAATAACTCAAAAAATACTTAATGAAAAAATACTTTATTATAGTGTTTTGAAAAGCTCTAGAAATAAGCTACAAAAATATGCAATAAAAATGGGGGGTTCCATTTAAGAAAACATCGATCACATTGACCTCATCTTGAAAAGATCACTCAAGGTCAAGTTCACATTTTTATCATGTGGCCCCTTGGAAATCCAACAAGTTTTGTCTAAAATATTTTTTCATCTGACCACTTTCTGCGATGTTAATCGGGGTGCACAACTAGAATGGAACACCCTGTATAATCTTTAAAGACAACTTTAATAGCTTTCGAACTATATACTTTTTGCATAATAAATCCGATGTAAAAAATAAAATTAAAAACTATTGCAGTGAAATACGAACAACTTTCAACGAAAATATAATAGGATTATGCACTAACGGCGATAAAGAATACGTAGATAAAGATGTAAAAGATTTCTTCGAAAAATTAGGCACTAAACACATGGTAACAGTTTCCTATACTCCGGAACAAAATGGAACGGCAGAACGCGAAAATAGGACTATTGTAGAAGCGGCGAGATCTATATTATACTCAAAGCCACATTTACCTATGTTTTTATGGGCGGAAGCAATGAAGTGCGCCGTTTATATTTTAAATCGGACGGGTATTACCAAAGTAGAAGATAAAATGTTGTACGAACTCTGGTTTAATAAAAAGGCTAGCTTCGATCATTTTAAAGTAGTCGGTACTTCATACATATACCGAAAGAGAAAAACTTGATAAAAAGGCACGTAAGGAATATCTTGTAGGATACACGGAAAGAGTATAAGGATATCGCGTTTGGGTTCTAGAATTGCACGATGTTATAATCAGTCGCGATGTACTATTCAAAGACGAAAAACTGTAGAAGCGAATAAAGAATTTAAAGATAATGATACCGATCAGTTTGAAGCTCCGCAAGATCGAAAGAAAAAGATTGATTCTTCGAAAGAAGCGGTATATACGTGTGAATTACGGGATAGATCAATATTAAGACCAATCGATTTTTACGGAACTATTCCTATCGCTATTTACGCTAACGTTGAACCGGATAGTTTTAAGGAAGCATGAACTCAAGTGACTCAAAAAATTGGAAACTTGTTATGATAGATGAAATAAATTCGTTACGTAAAAATAAAAATAAATACGTGGAAGTTAGTTGACAAACCTAAGAACGTAACCGTGATAAAAAATCGCTGGGTATATTGACGAAAAACGAGTACGAATCCATCAAAAGATCAGTATAAGATACGGCTCGTAATCAAAGGTTGTTTGCAAAGAGAAGATATTGATTATTCGAGACATTTAGTCCCATCGTACGTTTTGACACGATGATACGAGTTATTCTCAGTGTAGCTGCTCATAAGAAATTGCATCTCTCTCAATTTGACATAAGGCCCGATTTCTATACTGTATGGTTAGAGAGGATGTTTATATGAAACAACCCGAAGGTTTTGAAGACGGCACTGACTACGCGTGCAAGCTTCTTGAAAGCTTATATGGTCTTAAGCAAGCTCCAAGATAATGGTTGGAGCATTTTACGACTTTTCTAAAAGAATGTGATTTAAAGAAGAGTAGTGCGGATCCGTGTCTATATTATCGAATATACACTGTGGAACAATTAAGTTTTGAGACTTTCGTATAAAAAATTTGTTTTTAATCGTACAAACCTTAGTTAAAAAGTTTCAATGTAGTCATCACCTAATTCGACATACTTAGTCCAACGTCTCCGCCATTGCTCAAAGCAGCTCTGATAGTCTTCTGAAGCAAGCCCTTTCAAAATTTGTTTCACGTTTCTTTTTATGTCATCTGTATCTTCGAAACATTACTCTTATGCATAGCTGACTCTCCGTAGGCTTGTTGAATCATTTGTAACCTTTTTGTTGGCGATTTCTCTAATTTAACGTAAAATTTAATATTGGCGTGTTATTCAAGCGTTCCTTCCATTACACCGATTTTTCAACAAAATTTTGTAACCCGACTTCGCGTGACTGTATCTCATTAACTATTGAACCAAATAATTTAAAACTTGCACCACGTGTTGAGTAATGAGTTATGAATAACCTTTTAAGATAGCAGTACAAATGGATCAAACTTTCGGAAATGCGAAGCGAGTCTCGAAACTTAATTGTTTGATAGTGATAATAGTACAGACAGTTCGATAGTACAATGACGAAATATTTCTTTTAGTTTTGTACGTGAATGACGGATAATAGCAGCCTCATAGGATAGCAATATTAAATTCTTTCTCTTAAAATTGAGAAGCAGATTTAAAGTAGTAACCGACGATGTTAAAAATTTCTTAGGACAGGAGATACTTAGATTACAAGACGGATCTATTTTTATAAGCCAACATGATTACGTTCTCAAAATCCTTAATCGCTTTAAGATAATTGATGCGAAACCTGTGTCAACGCTGATTGAAACGGGATGAGTAACTCTAATGACATCGATTTAAATGTGCCGTATCGCGAAGCCGTCGGAAATTTGATGTATTTACAAGTTGTAACTAGACCGGACATTGCCTTTGTGATAAATGTCGCATCTAGAGCGTTAGAAAATCCGACAAAGGCATATTGGCAATTAGTTAAGAGAATTTTAAGATATATGAAAGGTATGAGTGATTTTGATTTATTGTATAAAACAAGCGGCCAATTTAAGATCTTTTGATGCTAATTTTGCGGACGACAAAGTGACTAGGAAGTCTACAAGTGAGATTCCATGTAAATTAGGTGATGCAGCCATAATATGGAAAAGTAAAAAACAACACCGTGTTGCACAATCGACAATGGAAGCTGAATTCGTGAGTGCTGCTAAAGAAATTATTTGGTTAACACGTTTATTGAATGAAATATCCGTTAAAATAATAAAAATGAATTATATATAGATTATTTAAGTGCCATCAAGCTCATTAAAAATCCTGAATTTCTTCAAAGAAGTAAGCACATAGATGTAAAGTATCATTTTATACGCGATCTATATAGAGAAAGCGAGATTAATGTAATTTATATATTAGATGCGCAAATTAATTCGGTGTTTCTTTTTAAGAAATTGAGCCTTTATTTACAAAAAAATAATAAATATTTTAATGTTCGTAATATTTGCCATTATTTTTGATTACTTTGCTCCATCTATTAGGCAGTTGACAAATTTCCTCTCGAAAAAAATATAGCGGTTTTAAGTCGATGAAATCATCGATGGATTTTCGGACTTTCTCCATGCTTTTAAAGTGTGTATCAGCCAGGTGGTTTTGGAGCGATCGGAATAGATGAGAATCCGAAGAGGCTAGTTCCGATGAATAAGCCGCATGAGGGAGAATTTCCCAGCACAACGAATAAATAATGTCCTTCGTCATTTTTGCGACATGCGACCGAGCGTTATTATGCTGCAAGATGAGTTGCCGCGTTCCATGTCCAGTAAACGGTCTTTTCCTCTCAATTTCTTCGCTCAAACGAATGAGTTGTTCTTAGCATTAATTGTTTGACCAGGTTGCAGCAACTTATAATATAATCACGCCCTTCATATCTCACAAAATAGACAATAACACTTTTTTTGTAAATATTAGCTTTCGCGGTTGATGTCGATGGTCGACCAGGGTCAACCCACGATTTTTTTTAGGGTTATCGTATAAGAGCCATTTTTTATCGCCAGTAATGATTTTGTACAAAAGATTCTTCATTTTGTACCTTGTTAGCAAGGACATCGCCATATCGAATCTCCTCTGCTTGTTCTCTAGGCTGAGCCCGTACTGAATCCATCGGCCTAGCTTTTCAATTTTTCCTAGCTGATGTAAGCGAACGGCAATTGATTGTTGAGTTACTCCTAGTTGTAACGCAAACTCATCTTGAGTCTGAGCGGGATTTTCATTCAACAATTACTCAAGCTCCTCGTCTTCAAACGTCTGAAACTTTTTTTCGGTGCATCGGGACGGTGGACTTTTTTATCGGTAAGGCAGAAATTACCACTCTGAAACTTTTGGTACCATTTTTTACAAGTTTTACGCGTTACAGCACCTTCCCCAAAGCTGATGCTGCATTTTTTTTCAATTAGAAACCAAAAAGAATACAGTGTCTGATATGCTGTTTGTCGGATGCCATCGTGTTCGATGTGAAGTTTGACTATTTTATGAAGTTATGTTGTGCTGTTAGCGCATTTTAAACCTTAAAATTGCCAATTTCAAATCTCAATGGCGAGAAGATATTTGAATTTAAATCAAAGTTATAATTGATTAAAAATAAAGCCACCGAATTAATTTGCACACCTAACAGAAAGCGAAAATCAAGTTGCGGATATTTTTACTAAACCATTAGTAAAAACAAAGTTTGAATCGATGAGAATATTGCTAGAGCTAGTAAGTAAGAACTTATTGTTACCACATTGTCATTTTTATAGAGATTTAGGGAGAATGTTGAAGTATTTTAGTTATAAGACAAAATAACACTTCATGGAGAAAGTCTCCAAGTAAAACAATAGGCACATCCCTGCCTTAAATGTAACGGAAGGGACTCTGTATGCCTGCATACAGAACATATGAAACTTGTAATAAAATATGGGCTTTTCTTAAGTTAAAAGAACGAAAGTTTGCTCTAGATGTATTAGTTCCGAGCGAAGGCTTGCCACGAACAGATCGCTTCTCAATTCTCACTTTACTAACTTATATTAACACAAAGATACATTTATTTTTAAAAACTCTGTTCTGCTTTTAGTAAATAAAACCTCAACAATTCAAGAGTTATTAATAAAGAAAGTATAATGAATAGTATGTAAGTTTCTGACACCATATGTAGATTATATGCTTTCATATTACATTGTTCGCTGAGAGTAAGTTGTTTTTGTTTACCTTTCTTACTGAAATCAGCTAATGGAACAATGATGAATTTTTATATTTTTGATATTTCTCGCGAATTTAAAATTGTACTTGAAGAAAGATGAACCAGTACAGAACAGATTGTTGTATAATTAATGTTTGATTACTGGAAAATGAAATTTTATGGGTTTTTCGCTTTAAGAGAATGCCGGACTGTCCTGTTTTACCGACAGAATGCGAATTTGGTTAAAATGCAAAATATTTTTTTTGATTATAGATATCAACAAATCCTTTTCCATAATTAAAGTATACATAATAACGGAGTGCGGGGTTTATGATTTTATATGAAAAGTGCAAAAAAAATTAAAAAATTACAGTTTTGTTATCGGCTTCTGCCGTCAACATTTACTTAATATAAAAAATTTATAATCTGCACGTGCCTAACAAGTGGACTCCGCACCCGGCATTTTATCAAAGAGTATCGGTGAACTTTGAGAAGTGAGTTTAGAAGCTGTATAAAAAAGATTTTACTATGCAAAATTTTGCACACCGAAATGTTTTTTACTAGGCTTCTAAATACATTTTTAAACGTTCACTTATATTCTTTCATGCAGTTCCGAGTGGAGAGGTATCTTATTTTGCACATATACATTGCAAAACTTTTATATTAAATAAGTATTGTTACGACCTGACGCAAGAAGCCAGTAAAAAAAGCCGGTAAAACAGGACAGTCCGGCATCCTCTTAACGACAAAATAAAACGAGTTGTTAAACTATTTGTGCGCGAATTTATGCGCAAAAATCTTATAATTAACTTCAATGTTAAGAAACAACTGTTAATGTGTATGTATAAATAATATAAGTATGAGCGAGGGGAGGGGCGGAGCTTCTTCCTCTGCACCCCACCCCAGAAAAACCTAATCTGAAAAACCATATCTCAAAATTATTGAAATCGGGAGATGGTATCTCTACATAATTACCAAATAAATTTTCTGTGAAATTGACGCACTATCATCCTGCGTCCGGCTCTTAACAGCCCACAAAGTTCAAATTTATATTTTCACATATAGAGCATTAATAATCTTTGATAGTAAATGTTTCTTACATTAACTTACACTTCACGGATCACTTTCTTTTCGACATATATTGTAAAGGGTATATTCCTAAATTATACAAGCTTTGAATTTGCGCTCTCTTTTTGTTCCTGAGATATGCGATTTTGAAATATTATAATTTTCGTACTTGTATCATTTTTTCGTTATATCCTACTTATGTTTTTTTGTTTATATTTATTTGTTATATTTAAATCTTTTTTTCAGTATTCATTATACAGGGTGTCTGATAATAATTGCCCCACCTAATGTGCAGGTAAAGCGGGTTAAACCGAGCAGGAAAGTTCTTTATCATTTTGCGATCTTCGTAATAATTATTGAGAAATTAATTTAAAAAGATCGACCAATTCGCGCGAGTATAAGCGTGCAGCGAGAAGAGACAACCCAAAAGTATGCGGTTGCTAAGCGCGCGACAAAGTTTTGGGAGGAGCGCTCTACAAATGACAACAGTTATGTACGAGAGCGATACATAACGATGGTCCTCGCGTCCTAGCAACCACATATTAATGCCGCCCATATCACGCCGTTCTTTCTCACCACGTGGTAATACTTGCGCGAATTGGCCGATCTTTTTTAATTAATTTCTTATTAATTATTGCAAAGATCGCAAAACGGTAGAGGACTTTCCGACTCGGTTTTATCTGCTCCATCTGCATATTACGGGTTTCGTAGGGAGGAGGCGGAAACCACTGTATCCATGCATATACTTTACAATGCGAAGCGACGTTCAGCCCAGAATTGTTGTGTGGATGGGAAAGTGTATACGTGAACGCAGTGAGTTCCGTCCCCCCCCCCCTATGGGGGGGCTCCACTTCCGGAAGATATAATCTAACCCAAACCTATTTCTGATTTAAAACTAAAATTTGGTGTGGGTTACGTTGTATAACTTAAACCAAATTTTCAGAAATAGGTTTGGGTTAGGTTATATTTTTCGGAAGTGGAGCCCCCTTCGTAGGGAGGAGGCGGAAACCACTGTATCCATGCATATACTTTACAATGCGAAGCGACGTTCAGCCCAGAATTGTTGTGTGGATGAGGACTTTCCGACTCGGTTTTATCTGCTCCATCTGCATATTACGGGTGGGGCAATTATTATCAGACACCCTGTATATTTTCAATATTAGAATTATATCCTCTTGCAAATGATTTGTAAAATAAATATTTAATAAATAATTAATAAGATATTAAAAAATTGCATACTATTGTTTTTCAATATTTTTCTTAATTTATTTAAATATATTATTAAGTATTTATTATTAAAAATAAAAAATAAATATTTAAACAAACGCTTGGACGGGGTTATTTAAATTTTCGGTCATTATTTACTATAACGGACCCAGCTCCAATGATGTTGACCTTGACATATGTTGTCAAAGACATAATCCTGAGTAACTTTTCCTTATAACTTAATCGGCGGTCTCTTATAATTTTTAAGATATTTAAAGTTAAAGTTAGATTCGAAACGAAAATTTGGTTTGAGTTATATAACGTAACTTGAATCAAATTTTAGTTTTAAATCAGAAATAGATTTGGGTTAGGTTATATTTTTCGGAAGTGGAGCCCCCCGTACGGAGGGGGCGAAACCCACTGTGTCCATGCATATACTTTACAATGCGAAGCGACGTTCAGCCCAGAATTGTTGTGTGGATGGGAAAGTGTATACGTGAACGCAGTGAGTTCCGTCCCCCCTACGGAGGGGCTCCACTTCCGGAAGATATAACCTAACCCAAACCTATTTCTGAAAATTTGGTTTAAGTTATACAACGTAACCCACACCAAATTTTAGTTTTAAATCAGAAATAGGTTTGGGTTAGGTTATTGTCAAGGTCAACGTCATTGGAGCTGGGTCCGTTATAGTAAATAATTACCAAATTTTCTTTTATGCGGAAAGTTCTAAATCATGTATTTTATAGTTTTATTTTATTATAAAGTAAAGGCGCGGGAGGGGGAAGGGCGGAACTCCTCCCCCTGCATCCCCATCCCGAAAAGAATTAACCTAACTCAAAATTATTTTTTATTTTAAATTGGAATAACGTATTCGATTTGTTGATTCTACCCGACACTGAATCGAGTTGGGTCAGATCGAAAGTTTGATTTGAACCTTGATGATTCTAAACTATCATCTAACTATGGCGGAAAGCGTTTTTAACCTCCATCAAATATTTTTAGCATTATTAAACATTATCTCAAAGAAATTAATGTATATTAGATATCTACTGGATGTTCTCAATTTGCATTAGAGATATCCATGAATATGTAGGAAACAGCTATTATACATGCTTTAAATATCCAAATGTCCGCAATACGAGATCTTATAAATATCCACAAAATATGTAGACCAATATCCATTGGATATCTACATCAGTATTCAGTGGATATTTATGTAGATATCCATTGTATGTTGGTTAAATTTTAGTCACAAAATGACTAATTAAATATTTTAGAAGTTAGATCTTATGAGACCCACACGTGACATATCGATATGTCCCATTCACGGGACATCATTTTCTGACGTTTGTTTGACGGCAAAACTAAGATTAATTATAATAATAATAATAATAATTATTAGAAATTGTCCGAATTAAATGTCTAGTGAACGGTTCATCACGACTCATATTAACGATTATTTCTAAATTATATTAAATAGCCTACATGACTGAAAGTAATCATGTATGCATATTAAATTTTTATAAAATATATTTATAATAATATCTTACAAATCCTACAAATGTCCTGAACCATCCTGGACATATTCAGGATGATCCTGAGGATGTTTTGTGCTGTCTGGGATATGTGAGAAGGAGGATAAAAGTCACTTATTTCTTGCCGAGAGAGGAGCATACGTAAATCTCAAGGTTTGCAGAATAGCCTTAATGATTTGCTGGAATATGTAGTTAACTCGTCTTACGCACTGCTAATGCTCGACTTAATCTTCACTCGGTCGAATTAATCAGCTTCGACGTTTCTTTAACGATTCCCGGATTCTTATCGTCTTTACATTTGTTAACTTCATTCGTACTTCGTATTTTTATTTGAAATTCGAATTATCCGTCTTTCATGTAGCAACGATCTCATCTTTGGTTGTCTCGCTCATTGTCTTATAATCTTTATCTCACAAAGAATTGTCTTAATTTTATTTTCCGTGTTCTTTTCATGGCTCTTCACGCGCGTCCTCGTGGCTCAATCCTTCTATTTCTATCATATGGGTTTGGGATACTCTGAACGGGAACTTAAGATAAATGTCCAAGAATAGAAATATATTTGATCACTTACAAAAATTTAGGAAATTAACTCTTGTCAGTCCTCTCTTGTGTCGATCGTCGTGTGTTGCCTCTCATCCTTCTCTTTTGACTCATTTTAATTATGCGCGGTTTGACTTGTACAGTACAATGTGCATTTTGGTTTGAAATCGACATCTCATAGTGATACAATATACGATTTCAGAACGATATTGGAATCGCATTGAATGGATGCAGTGCCACAGAAAAATTCACGTTATGGATAATTATAGTCTGTGTGGCTCCAGAGAGATGATAATCTTATTATCTCGCCAGAGTTAGTAGCTAGACTATGAATACTACAATTTTAAATGTAGCAAGCATTTGACAAAATCTGCTCAAACAGACTTGACTGATTGACTTCGCTGACTAGTCGTTTTAAATAAGATACAAAAAATTATAAAATCGAACAAATAAATAACTTTTCTATACCAATAGAAATATAAGTTTTAAAATGATAGTTTATGATAAAATCATATAAAATTGCAACACAATTTGAATCTGTTTCTATTGTTTTTATCGGTTTTTTAAGCAGGGTATATTATAAAATTAGTAGCTATTAGTGCATGTGTGTGCACGTTGTCAACAGTTGGCAGTAATGGGACAAGAATTTCGTCAAAAGTTGTTGATAGCGAAGAAGAAGGGAGTGGCATGAGACGTGCCTGTTCGCTGAGTGATCTTTCCATCAACCCTTCAAATAAGTTACTGCATGGTCCTGTGCAAGGTATCTTTTATCATTCTGTATAGATAATATATTTCGAATTTTGATATGCTTCTATACTATATTATGAATATTACTGTACATTCGATAAGTTATTTATATATACAGGGTGTATCTGAAATGATGCACTAAACTTTAGGAGCGTATTCTAGAGGTCAAAATAAGACTTTTTTCTTATGAATATGGGTCCGCAAATGAACCCCCCTCCGAGCTAAAATTCGAAAATGTGTGAAATACGTTCCTATTTTTTCATTTTAGTGGCTTACTTTACTTCATAATTTACTGGGCTATACCAAATTTCAACCTTCTGCCATTTTTTTTCTGAAATGTAGCCAATTTTTAATTTTTTTCACAAACTTTAGAGGCCTCTAGCTCGGAGGAGGGTTTATTTGCGGACCCATGTTCATAGGAAAACAAGTCTTATTTTGACCTCTAGAATATGCTCCTAAAGTTTAGTGCATCATTTCAGATACACCCTGTATATATACATATATACAGAGTGGCCCACGTAAAGTGTTACAAACTAATAACTCTAAAAATATTTGTTAAATCAAGAAATTGTTCATGAGAAAGTTTCATGGGTAATTATTTACATTAACGGACACCTCGCCGATGACCTTGACCTTGACATATGTTGTCAAGGACATGACCCTGAGTAACTTTTCCCTATAACTTAATCGGCGGTCACTGTTTATTAAAAAGTTATAAACAAAAAAAGTTTGAGAAATTTGCCACTTTGTGTCAGTGCTGAAGAAAGTAATTAGTATATTTACAACGCGAAGCGAGGTCCACCCCACGATTGTTGTGTGGATGGGAAAGTGTATATGTGGACGCAGTGGATTCCGCCCCCCTCCCTCCTGCGGGCGGGTTCCACTTCCGGAAGATATAACCTAACCCAAACCAAATTTCAGTTTTAAATCAAGAATAGGTTTGGGTTAGGTTATATCTTCCGTAAGTAGAGCCCCCGCAGGGGGGGGGGCGAAACCCACTGTGTCCACGCATATACTTCACAACGCGAAGCAAGGTCCACCCCACAATTGTTGTATGGATGGGAAAGTGTATGCGTGGACGCAGTGGGTTCCGCCCCTCCCCCCTCTACGAGAGGGCTCTACTTCCGGAAAATATAACCTAATCCAAACTAAATTTTTAATGTAAATAATTACCAAATTTGGTGTGAATGGGCGAGGGGTAACTTTAAAATTTTAAATGGAACCCTCCATTTTTTATTGCACATTCTTGTAGCTTATCTCGAGAGCTTTTCAAAACACTATAATGAAGTATTTTTTCATTAAGTACTTTTTGAGTTATTTTATATCTTAATCTGACATATTTTGATATAAAAAATAAAATATCTCGTAAAATATTTAGTTTTCGATAATCTTACCGTAATACTTTTATGTAAAGAATAATGAGACGAACATTGTTGAGTGGGAAATTATAATATTGATGTTATGTTACTGTTACTTTGTGTTTGCTGGGTATATATATGTTCCCATTAAAACAAATTAAAATTTAATGTTACATATTTGATTATATAATTACAGTGAAACTTCGAAATAGCGCACTGTACGGGGCTCTGGCACGCTATAAGATTTAGCCCCACTTCCGTAAAATTCAAAGCTAATGGCCACGCGAGACATGCACGAGCACGTCATTTCAAGTATATTGCCGGGAGAAAACATTGCGCCTACAGATCTACGTGTTGCTGCACGATTGAATCGTTACTTCCACTCACGCTATTCAGGAATGATCTAGCATGTATGGAATGTTGTGTGCGCTATTTCGAGGTTTTACCATATATACAGGTGTTCAAAACTCGCCGACTTAATGTTTTTCAAAGGGAGATAACAATTTTAATATTAAAATATCGAGGATATAATAGTTTTTAAATAAAAAATGTTCAATCAAATGATTCAAGATTTGTGCTCAGGTATGGTGCATCGCACAGTGATAAAAGCAGTCTTACATGTTTGTGAAATATCATGTTTGATATTTTGCAATATTCTTATGTATACACGTATATATATGACTTTACTTTAATTATTATTTGCACGTATACACACTGTATTTATTAATTATTTATGTTTGAGTGATTAATAAAGAATTTGAACATAGAATTTATAATATTAAATATGGAGTCACATACATAGGATACGAGATTGCGTTTATCACTGTGTAATGCATCGTATCTGAGCGCGCGAATTTTAGATTTGATTGGTCAACTTTGAATTTTATAATGTTATTTACATTTATTTCTTTTAATATATTGCTTTTTTACAGGAACCAAAAATCGTGGTAAAATAAATTTTGTAATGTTAAATATAAATATTTATTAAGTCAATTTTGTTTTATAAATCAAATAATTGGGTTATATACAATATAGATCGGTAATTCGTGGTACAACTGGCAAGAGGCTGATTCTTCATGAAACAAGCTGAAAATTGTTGCAGACATTTGCAGCAAAATTTTGCAGGCAGTAATCTTTTTTACTAGGCTTCTAAACACGTTTCTAAATGTTCACTTATATTCTTTCACGCATTTCCGAGTGGAGATCTATCTTATTTTGTACATATAAACTGCAAAACTTTTATATTAAGCAAATATTAATTATTATGGCCGATAAAACAGGACAGTCCGGCATCCTCTTAAGGATCCCCTTAAGTATATAGACATTTCTTAAAAAATTCAAAATTTTATAAAAAATGAAGTCTTTCACCGTTCCTCACTAAATTATATATCACATATCTTTTAATAATACTCTATTCATGTAAAAAAATTTAACCTGATATCTCAAAATTTGCGAAAGTTACAACGTGTACAGACATTTCTCAAAAAATTAAAAATTTTATAAAAAATGAACCTTTTCATCGATTCTCATCAAATTCAATACAAACCGTCCTTCAATGATACTCTATCCATGTAAAAAAAAATTTAGCCCGATATTTCAAAAATTCCGGAAGTTAGAGATTGTACAATATATTGCGTACACACATACACACATACCCACATACACACATACACACATACATACATACATACAGACATACATACATACAGACATTTTTTAGGAATATGATTTTTCAACGTTTTAGAACATTCTAAACACATTAACATAGAAAACTTGAAAAAAAATTTTGTCACGAAAACAAAGTTTCCTCTATGAGGAAGCAAAAATAAGTCGAAATTGCAGAATGAAATTTTTTCATGAAGAATCAGCCTCTTACCGGTTGTACCACGAATTACCGATCACCCTGTATATATAATTCCAATCAAATATTATGTTTAAAATTTAT
Organism: Formica exsecta; assembly: GCF_003651465.1. NCBI lineage: Eukaryota > Metazoa > Arthropoda > Insecta > Hymenoptera > Formicidae > Formica > Formica exsecta. The sequence goes on from NW_021850507.1 coordinate 29,522, forward strand.
ATTTAAGAATTAAATTTTTTGTAATTTATATAAAAATGCAATACATGTATAAACTATTACATGCATAAGCGCCGCCGGCGTTGAAAGTGCCTTCCAAAAGGTATCCTCAAGTGACAAATACCCTAAGTAAGCGAACGCCCGAGATCGAATTCGGGATCTGCCAGATATGAATCGGACGCTCATCCATTGTCAGGGTGCCATGCATCACTTATATATGTTTATATGATTAAAAAATCTATTTTTTTATTTTAAATATTTTTATGAACAAGAATTAATTAATTAATTAGATATTACAATAAAGAAAATTACAAAACTTTTAACAATTATATACATAAACAAAATAATATATAAATAAATTATTTAAATTATTATAAAATTGTATTATATTTTTATAGAAACAAAATATTTAGTTAACCTAAATGATATGTCAATGTGCCTTGTGCCTTATACCTCTGCGTGCGAAATTCGGGATTCTTAAATTAGTTTAATACTACCTTGATTATTTATTAGTAAAAGTAAAACGATAGATTTCTGAAAAATTTAACCAAAATATCTTTAGTTAATTGTGTTAATCAGAACAATTCTTTCAACGCTTGCCGTAATATATTTCTCGATGGTTGATAATGCTATTTTGCCTTAACCCCATGCAGTATTGTCAGTTTGAGTAAAACACTCCGTCGTTGATTGTCACGTTTTATTATCATCTGCACAATTTGCATCGCTATATCCTATTAGTTTTCCGTTATTCGACTTAGTTAATTTTATCCGTAGTTTGTTATACCTTTTACATACTTAAAAATTCTTTCAACCGTGTTTCAGTCCATTTTATTATCGGGGTAAGCAAGATGTTGATTCATCTTACCCAGCACAAAAGTTATGTCAGAACACGTTCATAAACTATAATGCATCAGACTGTCTATTGTTTCCCTGCATGACCTTTATGATGCAATTTTAAGTCGAATTTGTGCGTTTTTTCTGCAGGTATTGACACTGGATTTGCATTTTGCATATTATATCTTTCTAGAATTTTTGGGCATACGATGCTTGATTTTTGTATTTAATTTTTGAAGAAGATTCTTGAAGGGCTGCTTTTTCGTCCTTTGTTGCGATTAATCTGTCGTCGATGTAGATTACAATATCATTGCGTTTCCATCTCCGTTCATAAAAACGTATGGATCTAATTATGTAGGTTACAAATAATCTGTCCTTTCTTAAAAACTTCATGAAAGGCTTATTCCAGCACATTGAAGCCTGCTTCAAATCATACAAGCTCTTCTTTAATTTGTATACCTACATTCCATCTTCGTATCTTTCAGTTTGCTCCATGTATATATGTCTTTCTTTAATTGTTTGTTGAGGAAAGCTGACTTAAAATCAAATTATAAAATCTTCAGTTCTCTTGCGCGAGCTCGATCACCAAAAAAATCATTTTTAATAAATTGAATTTGACAAACGGAGTGAAAAATGCACTGTAATCTATTCGAAGCTATTATGAAATTGTATTTGACAAACGGACTGAAAAATACACTAATCTATTCGAAGCTACTATGAATGGTAAACCTTCGGAAAACTCACCTATATGAAATAATGGATAAGAATACCCAATTCTTATGTATTTTTGCCTCCTGAACACGAATATGAAACTTAAAAATGGCGGTCGGACTCGCAAATCGAAGAGAAACGCAAAAATCCAACCAAACGCGAAAATCCAACCCATGTCAGAGGGATGCATTTTTATTAGTAATAATTCACCCCTGAGATATAGGTTTGGGTTGGGTTATATCTTCCGGAAGTAGACCCCCCTCCCCCGTAGAGGGGTGGAACCCACGGCGGTTTCTGTTCCGTGATGACTTTATAGCAAAAAACTGGTCCTTTTACATTGACCAATTCTCTACTCTTTTGAGCTTTGTAATCTTGTAAGATTCAAGGTCTATTTTTCGTTATCTTTTACTTGCACTCGTGGCCAGATAACTTCAAAAATGCTCCCAAACAACGTAAAGATGCCCCTAAAAGATGACTTAAAAACGTCTTATTGTTGTTTAAAGACTTTATTATATCTTTTGGCCTTTTGGTGCAATCTGGACTGTGAATTTTATTTTTACAGACCGAAATGAATATCTGGTGTACATTCCTGGACCTATAATCTGTTATAAGGGGTTAAAATAAATCCAGAATGCAGATAATTATAATAATTTATTGATAATTAAGAAGCATTACAAAGACAAAACACCGTTACCGGTTTTTAGCAAGGGACACGTATAAGAGAGAAATACACGCTGTTATAAAGACCATAGAAAAGAATATCTCGCTATCTAAGATACTAGATTAATACATACACATTTGCAGTTTGTTAGGCGCGTAATACGAACCTATTTAACATGCTATTCCTAGACAACCTAGGTGACTTATTGCTTTGCATGCACATGCATATTCAATAAAAGGAATTGAGATGATGCGTGGTTCCATGAGAGTGGCTGATTCATCTAGTCGGCGAGTCCTAAAGTCGATTCCGGACTCTCATTCTATATGCATTTCCGGAGATTGGTGGACTTTTTCTCATATAATTAAAAGTCTGAAAAAGAGTAAAAATTATCAAAAAAGTTACGAATTGACATAAGTTCAGCGTTTCAGTAGAATTGTAAATGTGCGAGATAGTCCTCTTAGATTAGAAGTATTTTTTTATGAAAAAGATAATAATAAAAGAATTCTTTAATAAAAAACATCATTATTTGTTCTTTCAAATAGTAAAAATTTTTTTCCGATATTTTCTTACATCTTCGAAAACAACGAAGACATTAAGTTCGTAATAAATGGGACATGCATGCATTGCGCGTGTAAGAATGTATGTGTATGTGTTGTGTTATATTAAAAGAATATGTAAATTATGTCCGAGAAGAGATTTCTTTTCCTAATTAGTGATAATAGTTTCAGGAAAATTAGGAAGTAAAAATATAAGCACAACATCAAGAACCGTATCTGGAAGTGCCAATCTTAACAGTCAATCCAAACATGCTTCAGGAAAAACACATATAACAAGAAGTAGCAGCGTTGGTGTTTTAAACCAAGTAAGTTTTGTAACATATACAAAAAAACACCGAAAAAAATTAATTTGCGCTAAATAAAAATTATGATTATTTATATAGAGCGATTCAGAATCAGATGCTGGTATAGCAGGCGGAAATAGTAGAGGATGGAGTAGTCAAACCAGCAACAACAGAATGACCGGTATAATGAGGCCAACGATTAGTTCTCAAAACAAAATCAATCATCAAAATAAATCAAGCTCTTCTGGTAGCACTGTTTCGTCAATTTTGAGAAGACGTGGAATGCAAGGAGCTTTTTCAACTAGTATTTAAATTTATATTTCTCGTCAAAAAACACATATTGTGCTATATTTATTTAAAATATATCATTGTTTTGCAGTTAATCTAAGTCAAGTAGGAAACCAAGAAGACTCGAGTTCAGAGGATACCTCTTCAAACGGAAATGGAGGAAAACCAGCATTACCACCAAGACCTAGAAGTATTAGCATTGACCATTCTTCTGCTAGGTAAAGATTTTATAACTAAATAATTCTTAGCTTTTATAACACACAACGAAATTTCCAACAAATATATAAAATAAAACATTAATGATTAAACGTATATACAGAGTATCTGATAATAACTGCCCCACCCGTAATGTGCAGGTAGAGCAGGTTAAACCGAGTAGAAAAGTCCTCTACCGTTTTGCGATTTTTGCAATAATTATTGAGAAATTAATTAAAAAAGATCGGCCAATGCGCGCGAATATTAGTGCGCTACGAGAAAGGACGGCCCACGCGGCATCACGGTTGGGTCGTGCCACGAAGCGAAGGAGGGGCGAGAGGAGCGGATAGCAATGTTTACATACGAGCATCGCGGAACACTGAATTCTCGTATAAAAAATGGGAAATATTATTCGTGGCGCGACCCAATCGCGATGCCGCGTGAGCCGTTCTTTCTCGCAGCGCGCTCATACTCGCGCATTGGCCGATCTTTTTAAATTAATTTCTCAATAATTATTGCGAAAATTGCAAAACGGTAAAGAACTTTTCTACTTGGTTTAACCCACTCTACCTGCACCTGCACATTACGGGTGGGGCGATTATTATCAGACACTCTGTATGTACATACATATACACACATACACGCATGCATACATACACACATAAGCATGCACGCGCGCGCGTGCGCGCGCACACACACACACACACACACACACACACACAGACACACCCAGTAAGTAAAATGCGCACAATAAACAGATCGGAAGCAGATTTACTCAGAAGGTGCTAAAAATTGGCATTAACTGTGTCCGCATTAGGCTTGCGATTTGTCAACAGAACCTGTTTACAGAATGTGACATCAAATTGGGAGCAGAAACCCAACAAGACCTGCAACTCCTAGTCATTTAAATAGTAACGTAAATTGGTATTTATGAAAGTTTTTAATATTTGATTCAATTTTAGTAAACACAATTATATTAATGTTATATAAGTGCAATGAAACTGAATATTATAGGTGCATAAATGTTATCAATGAATAATCGGTTAATTGTAATTTGCCTTTCATAAAAATAACATGTAATGTTAACGTAGTTAATATATTTTACATAGCCAAACACATTGTTTCAACTTAATTTAAAAAAATAAAATTAATTGTGTGGAAATATAATTAAATTTAATCAATAAAACTTGAGATATAATTTATATGGAAATTAAACTCCTAGTTTGTGTTTTAAATAGACAGTAAACAATATAATTTTCCATTAATTCTATCGATTCTAATCAGTTTATATTCTGAATCTGTCTTGTTAGACTTGTACTATATACATATATTATCAGAAGTTAAACTTATAGAAACAAACACAACTTTTTTGATCAATCATCATGTCTTGCAAACTTTACATCCACTTCTAACAGAAATTTGAATATGAGAAAGTATATCGCATAGCGATAAGCGAAGGAACTATCGAATCCAATAATCGAATTAAAATACATATTTACATCATAATTCCATTTAAATGACTAGGAAATACAGATTCTGCGCGCACACAGATCCTACTCGGTTTCTGCTACTAATCTGTCATCTTAATCGGTAATAACAGCTCTTGTAAGAAATTTATAACCTTTTTGCTAACAATAATTTGTAGCATGCACTTAACAAGACCTTTTCGAACATATTTGGATCTATACTACCTCCCAGTAAGCAATTTGATAACAAATTGTTGCCAAATTGGCATCAAATTCGCTCAAAAATCGAACAATTATCTGTTCTATTTGCCAAAAATCAGTTCAATATCTTGAATTTTCTGTATAAGAATTGTGTCAAAAATTGAACTGATAGAAATATATATATTATAATATTATTAGCATTTTGCAGGCTTTATATACACTCATGACAAGAATTTGAATACGGGTATAGATAATGGATAACGCGTTGCATAGCGATAAGCGGCTGAACTATTTTATAATACTTTGTGATAAGCTGCAGATTCTGTTCGGTTTTTTGCTGCCAATTTGCCATCAGATTGAGCACTTCAGATCTTGCTCAGTTTTTGCCGACAATCTGATGTCAGTCATGTCAGCAAGGTTTGCTCGGTTTTTGCCGCCAATTTGCTGTCTAGTTATGTTAGCAAGCTTTGTTTGGTTTTTGCCGGCAATCTGCCAGCTTAATCAGTAATAACAACTCTTGTACCAAATTTGTAGCCTTTTTGCTGACAATAATTTGTAGCAAGCACTTGGCAATATCTGTTAGAACAGACGTGGCTGACTGGGCTACTATATGTATGTACGTACCAGATCAGTGGCAACTGTATATGTATGTACGAGCCAAATTAGCAAAAACATCCCAATAAGCACTGTTATATTATTAATAAATATGTTATATGAAAGCAATAAAACAGAATGTTACAAGTAATATACATAAATATTATTGGTAAGTTATGAGTTAATTTTGTAATTTCCAATATAATATATTTAATGTAATATTTGTTATATCATTGTTGCATAATATTATAATCCATATAGAATTAGTTCGTATAGAATTGGTCATAGAGTTGGTAATTAAATAAATAAAAATAAATTATATGTATTTAATTTATAAAATTCGAAACTTAAATTATATAGAAATTTCGATTTTTTGCTTTAAATAGGCAATAAATGTACTATTTTCCATTTATCTGCCCAATTTTAAATAATCTGTTTAATATTCTGAATCCCTTATTGAAATTGTATCAGAAATTACACTGACAAAAAAGAGATATACTTTGGATCTTATGTTAGTACCCGTCCTTTGTAGGCTGTATATATTTTATGGTGAAAACTTGAATTCAAATCTTTGAATATTTAAGTTTGGTTTCGCTGCGTAGCGGCAAGCGAAGGAACACGTATATAGTAATATTATATTGCAATAATATTATGTTACATTACTGTCATAATGTTGCAAAATAATACGTATGATATATTAAAGTTTTATATCGTATAAGAGTATCTTGCGTCATTATTTTTGGTATTTCCACATTACATTATTGCAATAAACAGTGTTTACTGGAATGTATCACAAATGTGTGCTATATATTATGTTAGCAAAATTCTGACAACGATTTAGCATAATCTGCCGTTTTAACTAATATCGGCAGAAATACAACAGAAAACGAAACAGTCTCTGTCATAATATGTTATAAAAAATGTTGAAATGAAATTCTTGGCATAAAAACAGTAGAATATAAATATTGCACGTGGCCACAATATGTGAACAGTTACTAAATCAAAACTCAGCAGAACATGACGTTATGTTACAAGAATAAGCAGAATATCAACAAAAATCGAGCTTATCCGCAGTACGGCGCAAAGTGGAGCCAAATCCCGAAAAGCTAGCTAAACCCTCAAATGAAGAGCTAGGTAAATATTGACAAAAGGGGACCTTGCCCCAATGACCTTGACCTTAACATATGTTGTCAAGGACATGCTACTGAGTAACTTTCAAAAAGTTTTTGCCGTCGCTTGTTGTTTATTAAAAAGTTATTAACAAAATAAGTTTAACGAATCGAGCGTAATTTTCTGACATTAATATTAAGAAGTATACACATACACACAATATATATGGCATGTGTATGTATTATGAAGTGGAAAGGTGGACGGGGGATGTTTCTTAAATGTACATGGTGTCAAAAAATTATAAGTTGTTAACAAAATAAAAGTTTAATGAATGGAACATAATTATCTGACACCGCGTACAAGAAGAAGTGTTTAAGAATCAGAAATCACAGAAATAGGTTTGGGTTAGGTTGTATCTTCCGGAAGTGGAGCCCCCCCTCCGTAGGAGGGGGGGGGGAGGGCGAAACCCACTGAATCCATGCATACACTTTTCTATCCACACAACAATTGTGAGGTGGATCTCGCTTCGCTTTGTAAAATATATGCGTGGACACATAAATAAATGATTCTGCTAAGATACGCTCTATATTAAATGTACATAGTGTCAGAAAAATTACGTTTTATTTAGTAAACTTTTTTTATTAATAACTTTTCAATGAACAACGAGCGACGGCTAAAACCTTTTGAGAGTTACTCAGGGCGATGATCTTGACAACATATGTCAAGATCAAAGTCATTAGGGCTGGGTCCTCTTTTGTCAATATTTATCCTAGAAATGTACGGATCAGAAGTTATCATAAACCAATTGAAAATATCTTCCATTGTTTTGGCTCTCGAATACTTTCGCGACAAGTTTTCACGATATCTTTTGATGTTTTTGTTTCGAGCTTCTTAAGCATTTTCGGATAATTAGCCGACTGGTAACAATGCATGAGCTATTACTTGTGGACCGTGAATTAATAGCTTGTGCACCGAAGTAGGCATATAATACCAGGAGTATAATCCGACAAATTTTCTTGTAGTTTCGACCGCATATTCTTGAAACTTATCACAATTTATCTCATGGCCACTCGAAATAACCTGCAGAATCACATGGAAGCTTTGATTAAACATCCGTACAACTCTGTTATCAAAGTAGACAGCCGAGTTTTCGAAAAAGCGCCGAGCTATATTCCCATCATTAATACAATATTTCCGTATCCTAGCTTTGGATCGATGGTTAGCTCCAATTTTAAACGGAATTCTTTTTGAATTATCCTCTTATGGTCTTCTGTCATCTGCTTCTCTTCCGCACTACATGCTTGTCATTTTTTACTACCGAGTTTGTAGGACAAATGCAAACAGCATTCAAAGAAATGTATCCACGCGTGCAATGTCAACAATCCAAACTTTATATTGGTTTCATCGACCTCCTTTTATAGAATAGCATCGATTTCATTAAAATCTTTGCTTGTAGCTGCACACAAATAGCAATGTTGCGCAGATTTTGTAGATGTCAATGCGTTGCACACTTTACCATTGACCCTTGTGAATGTCATGTTGTACACAATCGAAATTTCCTTCCCATTTATTATAGTTTCGAAAGGTGACTTGATCTGTTCCTTGATGTGTTGTACTTCATTGACTGTCAACTCCGTGTTTTCGTGCAGAAACTGTAGTCTTAGCGGCCTACAGAATCGAGAAGACAAAGAGGTAGGATTCTTCCAAACCACGATTTGTGCCTTCGATTTGTGATCGACAGGCATGAGTTGTAATGGCACAACTGAAATAAAGAATACATTTGCATCTGATTTGCTGTCATCAATAAACGTCTGCTTATATTCACTTCGTCCAAAGTTTTCATCGCAACTTTATTGCAAATAAAGTCCATATTACTAACATCTTTTTGAGCCAAACTTCGAATTATGTCATCTTGGAAGAATAAAATACGTTCAACTGTGATCCAATAAAGTCTGTAAATGGATTTCTGCACTACTCTCTGCAATACTAATAGCGTACGAAGTGGATAATAACGGTTTTTTGCTTGTGTCACTTTCTTGTAGGAAAGATACAGTTTACAGTGATTTTCCTTGCTCACTGATCTTAGTTCTTGGTATTGACTTTTTGATAATTTATATTCCACCAAAACGGAAAGTGCACCATCTTCAGATAAAGTGCTTTTTGTTGTTGATTGAAAAGCTTTCGGTACCGAGAAACTCTCGATATACTCGTCAATGTTGCTTCCTTCACAACTTTCGAAGGGTCTAATTGTCCTGCAGAGCGTAAACTCATTTGAATAGCATATGCCAACTTGTTTGAGATGAATGAAATGCACGAATTTCTTCGGTCTTCCTTCGTTTTGACCTTTCACTGCAAAACGCAAACTCCGGTGAAAGGGCGACCGTTTTGGTCGGTCCCTTCTGAGAAACAGCAGATACTGGAAACAATACGGATGCATTAAGCCATTCTTTGTACTTTTGGAAAAAGATCTCTGTCCTATTGATCTTTTGCTACATAGTTCTCATTTTATGAAATAGCTTTGAAAAAGACGCTTTCATGTCTTTACGTACATGTATCGAACGTTCACTATTTTCGGAAATTTTTCCTTCCAAATGTTCTGTTATAGTAGTTAATCCGTCTTTTAAATGCTGTTTGATATATAATTATGAAAACTTTCTTTTGAGTATATTGTAATTGTTCATCACTAGTAATAAAAGCATAAATTAAAAAAATTGATTCACGTATGAAAACTTAGAACATTTAACATAAACTGAAATAAATAAAGTAAAAACTCTAATTAACTATAAACTAAATTTTTTAGAAGCGCACCTGGTTTTTTTTCACTTTTTTTGATATTAAGTTGATGAAAACAACAAATATATTATCATTTTATATATTTATGAATTGTCGAACGCATGTCCTTAACTTTTATTGTTGTGATTTCACATCAGATTGAAAATTAAATTGAAGTTAGGTTAGGTTAAGAAAAGATATGCGTTCAAAAATTCATAGATCGATGTTTATAGTTTTTATTTCAACATTGTTTTCTTACGAAATTCACAAGAATTACTGGATGGCCGAGCAGTACACAGATGCGAAAAAAATCACTACAGCATGATAGGCACCTTGTTGTTATTAGCAGGTATTTGGAAATCAATAAATATGATTACGCCATTATTACTAGATATTATAAAGGTTTATTCGTATAAAAGTACATCTCTCTATCAAGTGCTTATGGCGAATGATCTTACGCGTACAGCGTTAGCTCCTCTGAGACATCTGGGGGTTGATTGTGTATCTTAATCCATTCGTTGCGGCAGATCTTAATATGTAGCACGCGTGGCAGATGGCAAATATTCAATTGCATCTAACGCTGTGGACGGCGAAACTTTCCGCTTGCGCGCATTTTTCAGAAGCTATATACTAGTTATCGAAACATTGAATTGCATTACATTATGCAATTATTGGCGATAAAAACTGCCAAGCGCCTAAAGGCGCCACAGTCAGATGACTGAATTTAATTAGGCGCCAACAGCACACTGCAAGCAAATTTTCAAAGCGCCTATAGGCGCCAACAGCAATGAAAGGGTTAAAACGATGAAAATTACAAAAGTGAAAAAATTCACTAGAGTATCTACGATTCATTTATCGAAAGAACCCCGCACTAATCATATGGAAAATCTGTCCCGGTCAAATCAATCTGCTCATTTTTGTAATTTTCACTTCGTTTCCTGATCAAGTGCGCGGATTGGAATGCTGTCGCTCTTTATATACTCTCAAAGTATAGGCTGCGAGGTGTGAAAAAATACAATTCGATGAAGCGGGCACAAAAGAGATTCCGCGTATGCACGTGCAGTTTGTAACTCGATATTCGGTTTTAAGAACTATATGCATATGGCTTCAAACGGATGCCACCGCCTCAGACGCTTAGCCTTGAACGCTAAGCGAACAACCCACAGATTCAACGGCATATCTTTTGGCATAGATCATGCTTTGTGCTGCCTCAGTTACTGACCTGTTTTCTTTTTCAGCCGCATCATTCTGCTTCGGCGTATAGGCGACACTTTTCTCGTGTTTGATCCCTTTCTGCCTCAGAATTTCTTGCATTTCTCTATTAACAAATTCTAGGCCGTTGTCAGTTCTCACTCTTTTAATTCTTTTTCCTTCTTATATCTCTATCGCTTTTAGGAAAGCTTTGAAATTTTCCGTTACTTTTGACTTACTTATTATAAGATATACATGCCAAAAATGTGAGTAGTCATCCTTGAGAAGCAAAAAATACCTGGATTTTTTTATCGAGTCGTGCTCCATTGGTCCGCAGAGATCCATGTGGATTAGATCACCAGGTTCCTTGGTTTACGATTGGCTTTTTGGGAAAGGTTTTCCCTAGAACATTCTTTGTAGAGCCAATCTGTTTCTGATCTAACCTTGATCCCTCACTTTTTCAGCATTCTGGAGACATGAGCTGTGTTCTGATGCATTAGTCTCTCATGCCAAGTCGGAAGCGACGCTTTCTTCTCGATGAATCCACGCTTGTTCATAACTATTGCGCGTCTTTTGCTGGCCAGCTTTAAGTTTCATCCTGTATAAGTTTTCGTACCGGTCTCCCACTGCAACTACGTTTCTCTCGTTGGAGCACTTCCGATTATTCGATGATAACTTCAGGCCTTTATCGAGTGCTGATGACAAGGAAAATAGATTATACTTTAGCTTAAGTACGTATAAGACTGATGTTAGATAGTTCCATTTTCATTTGCTTCCATTGTACGCGTAGACGTCGATCTCTCCTTTTTCTATGGCGTGTATAATCTCACCGTTCCCAATTCTTATCAGAATTGGCGAAGTCAATTCCTCGTAGTTCACAAACCAATCGCGTCTGGCGACATGTGCTGACTCGCACCTGAATTCAGATACCAGTCGTTGACTACTTTATGTGGCAGGAGTGTTATGGCTGTTTTGACTCATCCGACGAAAGCCGCACCTCTATCTTCAGGCTTTGCGATTGCTTTTTCATAGATTGATACTCACACGAATTGGTTGATCTTTTTTAATTAATTTCTCAATAATTATTACGAAAATTGTAAATGTATATTGTATTTCGTTTTATTTTATTTCTTATTTAACTTTACCGCACTTGACAACTTTTTTATCTTTATCGACATTGTTTGTATATTGTAATTTTATTGTAATTTATTTGTATTATTTCTATGCATTTGTATGTTTTATTACCGTACCTGACAAACGTTTCAAATTTATTAGTAATGATGCACTTGTCTAATATTTTTTGGCATTTATATTATTGTGGTATTTTAAATTTCACCATACTCGACAACCTTCTTAAATTTAATTGTTTTGCGCCGTTGTCTGTAGCGGTAACGTTTGTTTTTATTATTTTACCTTTTTATCTAACGATAATTTATGCTCGTTGTTACGTTGATAGTCAGTGAGTCTAATTCTCTGCGATTTTACATCTCGATTATTTATTGTCGACCTGTGTGTTATTTCGTTTATCTGTAAGTTTTACAAATAATAAATAGTAATTTCCGAAGCCCTTCTCTCTCGTCATTTCGACATAATCCATTCCGCTTAATTTACAGACATAATTAAAATTAATATACCCCCATGTGCTTGGATTCAACTTCCGACCAAAGTATCGAGGATTTCTTCCTCGTAACGACATGAATACCCTTGAGAATACTTTTTCGCCTTTGCTGATGACGTGAGAGACCTGCCCTATTATCTACCATCAGTTTAATCGGTTTTGTATCTATGCGCTTTAACCGCTTAATGCCGGGATTACGCTGAACTTGACGTAACGGGACGCGACGGGACGTGAAGTGACGTAAAACCTAAAACACTCTTGTTTTATATGCGGCTAATTATGATCGACTTTACATAACGTGACGTGAAGTATCAGAACGTAACGTAATGTGAAAGCTTGCCAATGTCAAGCTTTAACGTCGCGTTCCGTCTAGTCGGGCTGTTCACGTGACTCTTTCAGCCAATCAACGCTCTCGACTCTTGCGCGCGCTGCACTCGAGCTCAAAAGTGACATTTGACATTGTGTTGCATATTCGGAACATAAATAATACAGAAGATGTCGATCAGCGACATTTTATTGAAAAATTAAATTAAAAAATTGAAAAATTGATAATGCCTCACAGCAGACTTCATTTCGAGAATGACAACAAAAACGAACTTCTACACCACAGCTGTCAAACCACGCAGTGCTTCACGGCACGTTACGCCGATCGTAATTCGACAGTTGTACTTCAAGCGTTAAGTTCACGTCACGTTACTTCACGTCCCGTCGCGTCCCGTTACGTCAAGTTCATTGTAATCCCGGCATAAGTTCACGTCACATTACTTCACGTCCCGTCGCGTCCCGTTACGTCAAGTTCATCGTAATCCCGGCATAAGAACCACTTATACGCTTATATTTTATTTTTAATTTTATTAATTTATGTGCGCTGAAGATGGCCAAAAAAGGGCCGAAACGTCCGCCTTTCGCGAGTTTAAATTTTAATGTAATTCTTTTATAATAAACATTTATACACCCTTAATACCGCGCTTGGCTCGTTTTGCCATTTTATTCGACATTCTTGATTTTATTCGTTAAGATCCTTACATTCATATTTGTGTTTGTATTGTAGAAGTTAGTTTTGCAGGCTTTATATTCGTTAATGATAAAAACTTAAATACGTAAAAACTTGAAAGACAATACGCTGCATAGCGATAAGTGAAAGAATTAATATTTAATGTTACAAATAACTTGTGAAAAACTGTTTTTATAAAATAGTATTATTTTAAATTATTAAAAATAAAAATTTATAAAAATATTTTAACCAAAAAAAAGTTGTACAAATATATTCTACAAAAATAATATCAACAAATTACGCTAACCGAAAATAAAAAAATTATACAAATATTTTAAACGAAAACAGTTGTACAAAATAGCTGTTTTAATTTCTTACAAAAATAATAATATTAAAAAGTTGCGATAACTAAATAAAAATTTAAGCTATAAATAAAAATGTATTTATTTCCAATATTAGGAGAAAACATATATCCAATAATACGAAACACAAAAAATAAAATAAGAATTTGATAGAAAAATTAAAACTTAGAAATTAATACAAAAGATTAAAAATTTATACAAAAGTTAAAAATTAATATAAATTTTAAAAAATCAAAAAATTTTAATTAAAAAAACGACGCTGCTAACTTTCAAAGTGTACAGGGTATCCTAAAACTACCGTACTCCCTCTTAATGGCAGATTTCTTAGAACATTTCAAAACGAAAATTCTAATACAAAAATGTTGAGGCTATAATAGTTTTTAAACGAGAAGCGATTATATTTTACGAATGATAGGGCTGAGATTTCGCGCGCTCAGGCACGACGAAATGACAAGTGAAAAAAGTGCTTCTATGAATGGCCTTTTTTATGATATTATGATTATCGTATAAATTTATATTAGCATTGCCATTATATGTTTTCTCGCTTCTCTATGTATTGCATTAGTACATTCTTTTTACGAATAATAGATGTAAGAACTAAAGGCATCTCAAAAATGATTCAAAGATGATTCAAAAATAGCTATTTTGTACAACTGTTTTCGTTTAAAATATTAGGTCTACCGGAAAGTTCTGTCCGTTTTTGGAATAAAACAAAATACAAATTTTTATTACCGTCAATAAACTTTATTAAATAATGTAATTGCCATTATTCGGAGAAGTATTGTCAGCAACTGGATAATTTAAATACAGCAGTCGAAGAAAAGAGGCCGGCGATGTTCAATAGGAGGAACATCATACTGCATCATGATAATGCTAGGCCACATGCTGCTTTGGGGACTCGTCAAAAAATTGCAGAACTAGGCTGGGAAATTCTGTCGCATCCACCATATTCCCCGGACTTAGCACCCTCCGACTATCATTTGTTTTTGTCCTTACAAAATTTTTTGAGAGTCAAAAAATTCAAAAATGAAGAAGATATGAAACAAGCACTGGTTCAATTTTTCGTATCAAAAGATAAAACATTTTTCGAAAATGGGATATACAAATTGCCCTCACGCTGGCAAGAAATCATTAATAATAATGGCAATTACATTATTTAATAAAGTTTATTGACGGTAATAAAAATTTGTATTTTGTTTTATTCCAAAAACGGACAGAACTTTCCGGTAGACCTGATATTTGTATAATTTTTTATTCTCAGTTGGCGTAATTTGTTGATATCATTATTTTTATAAGATATATTTGTACAACTTTTTTGGGTTAAAATATTTTTATAAGTTTTTATTTTCAATAATTTAAAATAACACTATTTTATAAATATAACAGTTTTTCACAAGTGGCGCGTGTACTTGGGGCCTTTCTTTTACCATTTTTAACAATAATAAATTTGTAGCAGATCTGTACAGAGCCAAATAAATCCCCAGTCAGCAAAGTCTGTTCGAACAGATTTTACCAAACGTCTGCTACAAATTTTTGTCTGCAGAAAAACTGCAGATTGTATACAAAGTCTGTTATATCAGATAATGATAGCAGAATGTCAGCAGAAATATTACAGAACTTGCTGACATAATTTGACAACAGATCAGTAGCAGAAACCGAACAGGATTTGCACAGAATTATTATAGCAGATTGGCAGCAGAAACCAAGCAGGATCTGCGCAATTCAGTTTGATGCCAGATTGGCGGCAGAAACCGCGCAAGATCTGCGCGCGCGCAATCTGACGACAAATTGGCAACAGAAATCGAGCAGAATATGCAGCTTTTAGCTATTTATATAATTTATTGAAATAGTATATTTTATTCGCTTACCGCTATGCGGCGCACTATACAAGCATACAAGAATAAGAGTATACAAAGTGAATACACTTTGTATACTCGTATTCAAATTCTTGTCATGAACATATATAAAGCCTGCAAAATGGGGCTAATAATATATGTAATTATTTCCATCAGTTTAATTTCTGATACGATTTCCGTACAGGGGAATTCAGATATTGAACTGATTTTTGGGAAATTGGACAGATAAATGTCCGTCAATTTCTGTCCGAATAAGTAAAAATATTTGGATAACCATCACGCTGCTCTCTTGGCTTTCATACACCATTCTTCTTAACTCGTTGAGATTCTTTTTCGAAGTATCGGCAATCAGGGTGGAGGCACGTGATAGCACCAAGCGAGTCGCGCGATACGATGATATTCAATATTTAATTGGGCTATGCTGACCCGAGAAAAAAGAAGAGATGGATCGGGAGAATGGAGAAAAGAATGAACGGGAAAAAAGAGATGGTCTTCAGAATCCTCTTAAAAAGGGGACGAAAATAGGGTCCGGATAAAGAACACGTGCATGACGCGTTTAAATAGTCCGATTCCGTCTACGAGCGGCAACGTATTCCACACTCCACGATGCACAGTCATATGATTTGTTGCAGCGTCGCGCGACCACGTGGCCGCGCGCGACGCTATCGCGCGCCTCACGTGACTGAGTTGTGCGTACACGCTACTACGACCTATTCCACTCCCCAACCCCGCGATCGCGCTACTCATTCATAAATCGAGCGGCGTAATAACAGTTTTCTATAATTTTACGGGCGGCAATAACTCCACAGAAAATTGACGTAGCGACTTGTAACAAAAATGGATATCCGCGATCGAATCGATCGCAGTTTTGCATTTGACAGTTAAGCTTATTTTATAATTAAATTCGATGCACATTACAACGTTAGCCCTTTGTATTATGTATCAATTTGTGATGTGTACATGTATTAGGTTGTGCACTATGCATAAGATATTATATGTATATACACACATATTACATTCTTATTAATATTCGTAATTTAAATATATTATCGTTTATTCTCTTTCAATATATAAAGGTTTCATCATATAGGACATAAGTCTGAAATCGCAACTTTAGAAACAAGAAAAAATATTTTATAATTTGAATTTTACGAGCATACATAGAAATTTTCACACGTTTGGGATAAGAAGGCATTAAGAATACTAATATCTCCATTAATATCTCATTTAAAAAATATATATATGATATCTTAATATCTTATATTAACCAATATCTTATTTTTCACTTACTTGTTATTATGTCAGTACGGCGTAGTTACTGGTCAACATATAATACACCTTGCTTACCGAACGTTGACAGAAAAATAATAATATGTCTCTGCGCATCAGTCCTTGTCTTTTTCCCCTCTCGATATCTCTCGTGTAGTATGCAGTGGGACACATTCCACATAGTAGAGAGTGCGGGTGCATCTCATTATACAAGAGGCTCTCGATATCGCGCACTACTACTGGAATGCGTTCCATTATAAGAGAGATATCGAGAGGAGAAGAGGACAAGAGGACCAATGCGCAGAGAGACAGCTTATTATTCTTCTGTCGACGTTCATACTTTAAGCAAGATATATTATACGTTCTCAAATTCTTCTAACTTGATAGCCTTTGGTAGAGTGATTCCATCCATCTTCTCGTAAAACTAGTTTTTCTTACAATCACATGGCATTGATATGATACTTCCGACTCCCGACACATTTATCACACACAACACGCATTTTATTTTACACTAGAATAATATAAATGCACGTCATTTATTTTGTTTGTATATGTATAATTACTTACATATTAACTCTAGTTCTCCATTTTTTCAAAATCAATTAAATAAAAATTACATACACACTTAATATTTGAACTTTCAAATGCATCGCTCAGTCATGACAAGCGTTTACTGATATAAAGTAATGCCCCATTGAGAAATCACAGATCGGAAAGACGGCTATTAGACGTCTATAGACGTTTATAAACGTCTAATAAATATCTAATACACGTTTTTTTTTTCGGATCGGTATTACTCACTGGGGCACAGCGCAGCGTCGAGATAATCAATCAGCATCGCGGAAAAGAGATAACAATACTTGCGAGTATCGATTTAACATGGCTTTTTAAGAGTGGATATCTCGATGAGAGCTGCTCACGGCACATTATTAGAATATTACAAAATGTATGTGTGTGTTATATAAAATATTATAAAATGCGCCATTTAGTTTTTATTAATAATAATAGACAAAAATGATAAAAAAGATCGCGGTATCTCTTGCAATATTGATTGGAGCGTAAGAATATTAAGCGTAAGAATTTCTTTTATATCTCGTGGGATGCTACCCAGAACTCTAAATAAAAAATCGGAATAGCGAAAAAATTTATCTTTAAAATATTTACAATTAATTTAAAATATAAACTTATATATATAAAATTTAATACACACACACACATACACACAATAACATAGTGTTCGGCCTTGACAGCATAAATATTGGCGCGCTATCATTTACATGCCTCAACTCTGTTAACATTCGCGCGACGATACTCGAACAGGAAAATAGTCGTGCGAGACGCTCCGTCGAATTCCTTCTCTAAACGCGATTGCGACCAATATCGGGGAATTATTTGCCATTATAATATAATTAATAATTAATTGACATTTATAAATAATACGTAACTACATATATATATATCGCGATGATAAATCTTGAATCGCATATTTCGTAATTTATTCATTTAATCATACAAAGTCTGTTATATCAGATAATGATAGCAGAATGTCAGCAGAAATATTACAGAACTTGCTGACATAATTTGACAGCAGATCAGTAGCAGAAACCGAGCAGGATTTGCACAGAATTATCATAACAGATTGGCAGCAGAAACCAAGCAGAATCTGCGCAATGCAGTTTGATGCCAGATTGGCGGCAGAAACCGCGCAAGATCTGCGCGCGCGCAATCTGACGACAAATTGGCAACAGAAATCGAGCAGAATATGCAGTTTTTAGCTATTTATATAATTTATTGAAATAGTATATTTTATTCGCTTACCGCTATGCGGCGCACTATTCACTTTGTATACTCGTATGCAAGTTCTTGTCATGAACATATATAAAGCCTGCAAAATGGAGCTAATAATATATGTAATTATCTCCATCAGTTTAATTTCTGATACGATTTCCGTACAGGGGAATTCAGATATTGAACTGATTTTTGGGAAATCGGACAGATAAATGTCCGTCAATTTCTGTCCGAATAAGTAAAAATATTTCGTTATTATCTACTTAAGATATAAAAAAATTACCTTCTATTGTATATAAAAATAAAATCTTTAATTTTATAAATTAAATTATTTAAATTTATCTATAATATATATCA
>NW_021850507.1:49664-71516 GCF_003651465.1 Formica exsecta
TTTTTTTACTAATTGATTTGTCTCATTATTCTGTACATAAAAGTGTTACGGTAAGATTATCGAAAACTAAATATTTTACGAGATATTTTATTTTTTATATCAAAATATGTCAGATTAAAATATAAAATAACTCAAAAAGTACTTAATAAAAAAATACTTTATTATAGTGTTTTGGAAAGCTCTCGGGATAAGCTATAAGAATATGTAATAAAAAATGGGGAGTTCCATTTAAGAAAACATCGACCACATTGGCCTGGTAGTATGCGGCAGCGCACACTTCACGGCGCGCGGCTCACCGACATGCGCCCGGCTAAATGTTGGCGCTGATTGACCAGACTTTACTTAATAATAACTCTTTTATTAAGCGTTATCAAAAAAAATGGTTCAGGACTTTTCGACTCAGTTTGAGCCAATCTATCTTAACACTTCGGGTGTGTCAAAAATTACCACACACCCTGTATACATATATTGTATATATAGGGTGGACTATTTTAATCAATCCACGAATATCTCGAAAAGAAGTTTTTCAAAAAAAAATGTTTGAGACAAAAGTTTTATGGCCTCGAGGGGGAAAGATGATGATATTATCAATTTAATTGTAGATTGCGCCACTTTAGAGATTTCCTCATGGTGGCTATTTTTTTAAATAGAAGTCGATTTTTTTCTCGAGATAAAAGTTGTAGCTGACAATGAGACAAATACAACGGTTTTTTGTTTTTTGAAATTGTATCATTTTTCGCTGAGTTACAGTGTTCCAAAGTTTATAATTTAAGTAAAAAGCTTCCATCCCTATACAGTGTGCGTATTTTGTGACTCGAAACCGCCCTCCACCTCTGTGCGTGTGTTGTTCCTATCCATTATCTGAACTGATTCTGTTTGATGGTTTACCAGCTTCAGACCGATTGACACGCATTTCTCCGTGCTTAGCGTTACCCAGGATGAACGACGTGGATGTGGGGTCTTCATCCCTTTGAGATGCTTGATTTACGTGAATCTCTTTGCCTCTCACGATTCGGGGTGCTTGATTTACGTGAGTCCCCTTGCCTCTCACGATTCAGGGTACTTGATTTACGTAATCCCCTTGTCTCTCACGATTCGGGTTGCTTGATTAACGGGAGTCACATCTCCTTTCACAAATTTACCAACCTTTCTATCGAAGAAACTGTTCGAAATTATCTCGGTTGGCTAGAATACATAACGCCGATCTATCTTGGAAATGTCTGACCGTTTTGAGTAAGACAGCGCACGGTATATTCCTGCAACTTACTCGTATTCTTCCTATCATATTTTCTCTGATTGTAGGCGCATGCTCATAGACGACATTTTTTATATACCCCCATAAAAAGGAGTTGGGTGAAGTCATATCAGGAGATTGTGGAGGCCATGCGACGGGTTCACGTCGTCCAATCCACCTATTATTGTACTTCCGATCTACATAATCTCTCACTATTGCCGCATAATGAGGTGGCACCTCGTCCAGTTGTATCCACATTCTCTGCCGTGTGTCCAAATCAAGTCTTCAAGTAGTTGTGATAAATGATCCCTGAGAAGTTCCAGAAAATTCTCTCTATTATCTACATTTCCATCGAAGAAATGAGGACCAATCAAGTAACCATTTATAATCCCACACCAAATATTTATACTCTCGATGCTGATTATCTACTTATCTATGCCAAATAGGGTTAACATTCGACCAATAGTGACAATTATGTGTATTCAATTCATCATTATTTTTGAACGTCGATTCATCAGAGAACATAACATAATAGAAGAAATTCGGGTCAGCTCTGATTATTTGTTGTGCTCAATGACAAAATTGTACACGCAACTGCATATGACTGTTGACTAAGAGCATGTCTTAACGTGATATGGTAAGGACGGTACTTCACTTCCTTTAAAATTCTCAAGATCGTTGTTTTCGGTATACCAATTTCTCTAGCCATAACCCGACTATTTGAATGAGGATTAAGATGAATAGCTGCCAAGATAACGAGCACACACACATCGTCTTCATTATGCTCACGATGTTCTCTTTGGCGCCTTAAATAGCCTTGGCGAGTTCTTCCTTCAAGGTTCCGGATTACGGACTGATTCGGGTTTACGGGATTACGAGAATCTTCCCAGCAAACACAGAATATAACTGCTATATAACATGGGAATAACATGTAATGTAACGGTTGTCCATTGTTGATCAGTATCAAACTTCATTGCTTTTTTCTCGTAATCACTAACTCATAAACTCACGATGTTCTCTTTGGCGCCTTAAATAGCCTTGGCGAGTTCTTCCTTCAAGGTTTTGGATTACGGACTGATTCGGGTTTACGGGATTACGAGAATCTTTTTCATTGTTGATCAGTATCAAACTTCATTGCTTAGGGGCTTACGTCCACTCATGATTGATTATACTCCCTCGGAGATTGTTGATATTCTCCTTGTTCTTGGAGAATATCAACGAAATTATCGTGAAGCTTTGCGAGTTTACCGGAATCGTTATCTCGAAAGAGAACACCCGTAATCCGGAACCTTGAAGAAAGACCTTGCCAAGGCTATTTGAGACGCCAAAGAAAACATCGTGAGCATAATGAAGACGATGTGTGTGTGCTCGTTATCTTGGCAGCTATTCATCTTAATCCTCATTCAAATAGTCGGGTTATGGCATTATAGAGAAATTCGTATACCGAATACAACGATCTTGAGAATTTTGAAGGAAGTGAAGTACCGTCCTTACCATATCACGTTAACACATGCTCTTAGTCAACAGTCATATGCAGTTGCGTGTACAATTTTGTCATTGAGCACAACAAATAATCAGAGCTGACCCGAATTTCTTCTATTATGTTATGTTCTCTGATGAATCGACGTTCAAAAATAATGATGAATTGAATACACAGAATTGTCACTATTGGTCGAATGTTAACCCTATTTGGCATAGATAAGTAGATAATCAGCATCGGTAAAGTATAAATGTTTGGTGTGGGATTATAAATGGTTACTTGATTGGTCCTCATTTCTTCGATGGAAATGTAGATAATAGAGAGAATTTTCTGGAACTTCTCAGGGATCATTTATCACAACTACTTGAAGACGTTGATTTGGACACACGACAGAGAATGTGGATACAACTGGACGAGGTGCCACCTCATTATGCGACAATAGTGAGAGATTATCTAGATCGGAAGTACAATGATAGGTGGATTGGACGACGTGAACCCGTCGCATGGCCTCCACAATCTCCTGATATGACTTCACCCAACTCCTTTTTATGGGGGTATATAAAAAATGTCGTCTATGAGCATGCGCCTACAATCAGAGAAAATATGATAGGAAGAATACGAGTAAGTTGCAGGAATATACCGTGCGCTGTCTTACTCAAAACGGTCAGACATTTCCAAGATAGATCGGCGTTATGTATTCTAGCCAACCGAGATAATTTCGAACAGTTTCTTCGATAGAAAGGTTGGTAAATTTGTGAAAGGAGATGTGACTCCCGTTAATCAAGCAACCCGAATCGTGAGAGGCATGGGGACTCACGTAAATCAAGTACCCTGAATCGTGGGAGGCAAGGGGACTCACGTAAATCAAGCACCTCAAAGGGATGAAAGCCCCGCCACATCCACGTCGTTCATCCTAGGTAACACTAAGCACGGGGAAATGCGTGTCAATCGGTCTGGAGCTGGTGGACCATTAAACAGAATCAGTTCAGATAATGGATAGGAACAACACACACACACGCACAGAGGTGGAGGGCGGTTTGGACTCACAAAATACGCACACTGTATAGGGGGGTGGAAGCTTTTTATTTAAATAATAAACTTTGGAACACTGTAACTCAGTGAAAAATGATCCAATTTTAAAAAACAAAAAACCATTGTATTCGTCTCAGTGTTAGCTGCAACTTTTATCTCGAGAAAAAAATCTACTTCCATTTTAAAAAATGGCCGCCATGATGAAATATCTAAAGTGGTGCCATCAACAATTAAATTGGAAATATCATCATCTTTCTCCTTCGATACCATAAAACTTTTGTCTGAAACATTTTTTTGAAAAACTTCTTGTTTTCGAGATATTCCAGTGGATTGATTAAAATAGTTCACCCTGTATATATAACAGCATTATTATTCTTACTCATCTTTAAGCGCGTATATACGCACGCATATGCACAAATGCGTAATAAGCGAAAACAAGATGAAAATTGTATAAATTAGAAACTTGCACTTTGCTTTCTCATCATTTTATTTCACTCACAAAGTTTAAGCTCCTTAAAGCGAGCAGGTTTGTGCAAATTTGGCTTGCTCACAGAGGAAATTTGCGAAAGTTAGAGCGTGTACAGACATTTCCCAAAAAATTCAAAATTTTATAAAAAGTGAACCCTTATGTAAAAAAATTTAACCCGATATCTCAAAATTTGCGAAAGTTGCAGGATGTTCAGACATTTTTCAAAAAATTAAAGATTTTATCAAATATGAATCCTTTCACCGATCTTCACCAAATTCAATACCAAACATCTTTTAATGAGATTCTATTCATTTTAAAAAATTTATCCCGGTATCTCAAAAATTGCGGAAGTTAAAGATTGTATAATATATATTGCGTACATACATACATACATACATACATACAGACATTTTATAGGAATATGATTTTTCGATGTTTTCGAACATTCTAAACACATTAGCATAGAAAATTCGAAAAAATATTTTGTCACGGAAACAAAGCTTCCTCTATGAGGAAGCAAAAAGAGAGAAAGAGAAAGAAAGCAGGAAAGAACGAGAGAGAGATAGCGAAAGAGAAAGAATAATTGCTAACGCTGTATAGCCGCTAGCGCCATCTCGTGTCGAAAGCGTAACCGTACATTTTGGAAGGGTCGTTGATGACGACCAAAAAATGTAATAAAATCTACTACATTGGGACTTCGCATCGTAATTTCTCTGCTTATAGTACATATAGAGCAAAAATAAAAATACTTTCTTGATATAATTCAAACTCAAGTTGTTGATTAAGCCTAGTAAGAAATCAATCCGTTTAGCAGTTATACGAGAACTGATAATCTCAGATACTCTCAACTGGCCGACTCGCGCATATGGTGCGTCTCGGCGTTGCTGCGCGCGATCTTTGCTTCGCGTGACTTGGCGCGAGACACTATCATGTCTCTTGATTATATATCATATTATATAAACGTGTTAAACAGGTTCAAATATTAACATTCAAACAATATTTGAGATAATATTTTTTAAACATTTTATAAATAATTGATAGTTCTATGTTATTAGGTAACATTGTGAAAATATTTATAAAACATTATGTTTAGAATAATGCATAAAATGCATATAAAATCAATGTTTCAAAATATTTGTTTAACGTTTCTTGCTTACTGAGACCCCACTCGATATTTTTGTTGCATTTCTACCATCACATTATATTGGCAAATTGTGTTGCCAGAAACTAAGCTTAAAGATCGATTCAGACTATACGGCACGGACCGTAACGGCAACTAAACGCACCGGCATGATGCATTTTAAATAAGACTGTCTACACTAATCGGCACCGACCGGCATGTTCCGTCAACGGGACGTTCAGGCACTGGCCGATATTCTCGCAAAGAATGTTTTGACGGTACGTTATCGATGCTTGTCTGTCAGTGTGAATCAGTAAACAGCAAAAAACGGATGCAGCAGAAGATGGACCAAGAAAAATTAATTGGGAATGTGAAGTTTTATGAGCATCTTATGAGTTTTATATGAAGTTTTACAAAATAGTTTTTAATTTATTGTATCTTGCCATTCAACGTGGTCGTGTTCTGTGATAAAAAATTCTGTCAAACTAGTGTCAGAACTATAATTATGCGCATGATCTTGTACATTAATACTGTAGTCTCGGAGATATATATGCAAAATGTACGTAGTCAAAATGATTTTATTTGCATTTTCTGGTTTTAACTTAAGCCTTCGATTGTAAAGCTGAAATTTTTGGCACAGTATTCCGAACATGTTTTCCGAAAAAATGTTTTTTTTCTCTTCGTATGCGTGAGAGACGGTAGTTGAAAATTTTTTAAGATTCTTTTTAAACATTTTTTATCTATCTTTGATGATCCATCCATTGTGACTGCTAAACATCAACCATCAATTGACGGACGATTGCCGAAACAATCCGAACATACACATTTTGTCGTGCCGGTGCCGGTGTACGCTGTTGCCGATACGTTACGATCCGTGCCGTATAGTCTGAATCGACTTTAATGAGGAAACCGAAATCTGCTACTGAGTAATCATGATTGAGTTTGCTGATATACTGATGGCGTATTGCTAGCAAATCCAATCATGATTTAGCCACAAATTTCGATGTGCTGTTTATTTATCAAGATTAGTTTCTGATAGCACGGCTTGCCAATATAATATGACGGTTGTGAATTAAATTAAATTTATATGGAAACTTCGATCTCTTTTGTTTTCAATAAACGGACAGTTCATTCATCCACTCAGTTTCAAACACTCAATTTATATTATACATGTTTATACATATTTATACATATTAAACTACAATAATAATATATTAGCAACTATAAAATATGATCTATCTTGATTAGTTTAAGTTTGCCCAGCGCAACAATGAGAAGATCTGGGTCGACAATTACATCAAATGGTCGGGGTAGTGCTAGTGTAATCGAACAAAATGGAAGCAAAATATCCGCAACAAATAGAAATCAGCTGGAGCCTAGTCCACACGAGTTACCAGTCAAAGATACTGATCGTACTATCGATGTAGCTAGTGCCGAATGTGAGTATATAAAATTTATTATTATAAACGTATAATAATCACTCATTTTTTCATCATCATGCAAAAGTATAAACATGCAAGATTACTGGAACAATAATACCAGAAAATGATTTTTTTCCGCAATTTGGTATTCGTATTACTGCAGATTTGGTGAATAATTGGTATTTGGTTCTCCTTTAATTAATAGACTATACACCGATATCTAATATCAATTTTATTCTTGCAGTAGGCATGGATAAAACATTAGGTAATCTAAAGACGCCTATTAAAAATGATGTGCCACGAATATAATTTCACTGTATTCAAAATTTGTAAGTGATCATGCTATGATAGGAAAATACTGTCAAGTTCATATTAGTTTATTAAACAGACAGCTATATATAAATGCTGCATGTGCAATTCAATTTTATGAATACAATATTTGATTAGAGAAACAAATATACGCTTTTATTCAAAATATTCTTTTTATTATTGTATTGTTTAGCAAAGATTTTTTTTTTTAATTATTTATACATTATTGAATATTCTTATATAATAGTTTTTAATTTTATATTTTTATAGTTATTTATTATATATTATCTAGATATTTACACATATAGTTAGTTTATTTTTAGATCATTGAGATAAAATAATAAAAAATAAAATGTTTTTATATGTATTATTAATTTTGTACATATTATGTATATATGGGGGTGTGTGTATATAGGATGTTCCATTTTCAAAGTAATATTCAAATATCTGAAAAACTAAGAATTATACAAAAAAAAGTTTTAAAAAAGTTTTAGTGTTTTGAAGGCACACAATGTAGTGAACATTGAACATTCTATAGATAATGATTTTCAAAACTATTTTAACTTGATTTTTAAAAATTAATCAATATTTTTTTAAATAGATGAACATTTTATTCTTCGAATTCTTTTGTTTAAAAAACATTTTTCGATTTGTTTATTAGTTTAAAAGTTACTTAACCAAAAACTTCCATAACCCGTTTTTGGCGTCACTTATTGCCAAGCTCAACGATGTGGATGTGACAGATATCTAATCTTCTGTGCGTGCGTGTCACCGGTAAAGATAAGAATTCCGAACCTTTATTAAGCGGCGGGGATACGAAATCTGAAACTTCACATTTTGACGGTACAAATTATGCTGCATCGAATATATAAGTAACGATTGGTTCTACTGATAGGAAAGAATACTTTACTTTTGCGTTTAATAGGGCTGAATTCAATTAGGGGTTGTTTTAAGCAGAAGGGATAAATATATTAAGTTTGTTTGGGTGGTACAAAATAGTACAAATTCAGCCCTTTCGATTTCTGGTCTTATTTTTATCTTTTTGTTTTGTTTTAGTATGGTCCTGCTAGCTTAATTTGATGGTAGCAGCGTCACGGTTTTTTTTGGAAATGGCACAAAGTATAAAATTATTATTAGTGGTACAAATTAGTACAAAATGGGTATTAAATAATCCGATAAGTCCAATTTGATTCTGCTGATTTGGTCTTGCTAGCTTAATAGAGATGAATTTCGAGGTTTCTCATTTTTTCAGTGTTTTCTGAGTCCAAAACCTCTCTTTTGGGATGAATGTATGAGTGTCTATGCGTGTGTGTTTTTACGATAATAATAAAAATAGAAAAGCCATCAAAAAAATTATAAGATAGATTATTGTTCAATTCAGAAGATGGTCATATAATTTAAAAGTGTTTAAGAATTTTTTGAATAATGTTTTTGGAAAGGATTTTACGTAATGAGTTTTTTACATTAGCTAATCAGAAATGTCATAACAAGGAAACGGATATCTATACGACATAACTGTCTGTTCCTCAAAGTTGGGCCGCTCCCATTCCTTCACGGCTCACTCCATTCTGTATATGTATAGAGCTCAATGTTATTTGTAGAACGCTCCTCCCAAAGGTTTGTCGCGGGTTTAGCGACCGCATACCAATGGGCTTTCTCGCCGCTGGTTTATAATCGCTTATATTCGAATTGGTCGATTTTTTAGAATAAATTTCTCAATAATTGCGAAAATCGCAAAATGATGAAGGACTTTTCTTCTCGGTTTAACCCGCTCTACCTGCGGCTCTATCTACACGAGAGATGATACGATTATTACTGGACATTCTGTATAATATATATGTTGTTTATACAGGGTGTTCTAAAACTACCGTATTTCCTCTTAATGGCAGATTCTTTAGAACATTTCAAGAGGAAAATCCTAATACAAAAATGTCGAGGCTATAATAGTTTTTAAATGGGAAGCGATTATATTTCACGAATGACAGGGCTGAGATTTCGCGCGCTCAGGCATGGCGAAATAGTAGACATCTTCATGGTAACATTGATCGACCACTTTGATAGCTGAAATTGAAACAAATCGCAAATTTTTACTTGAATCATTTTTAAGATTAGTTTTTATTCATTATTCGTAAAAAGAATATACTAATGCAATGCGTAGAAAAGCGGGAAAACATATAATGACAATGCTTTATACGATAATCATAATATCATAAAAAAGGCGCCCCATTCATAAAAGCACTTTTTTCACTTGTTATTTCGCCGTGCCTGAGTGCGCGAGATCTCAGTCCTGTTATTCCTAAAATATAATCGCTTCCCGTTTAAAAACTATTATAGTATCGACATTTTTACATTAGGATTTTCGTCTTGAAATGTTCTAAGAAATCTGCCATTAAGAGGAAATATGATAGTTTTAGGACACCCTGTATACATTCAGTTATTTTCTAATAATAGAGTTATATATAAAGAAAATTTTAAGTTATTTGTTTTAATGAAATTTTTAAATTATTTTTGTCCATGACAACATTATTTATTTAAATGAAATAATATATTAATATATAATAAATATTTTTGTTATTACAATTTTGTAAGGTATGTTATGACAAATTCAATAATGTACAATAAAGTGAGATTTTTAATAGTCACTCACGAGATATTGCATCTGCATTGTTTGTAGATATGAGTGGGAAAACTAAATATCTTCAATAAAAAAGTATTTATCGATCTTATTTATGGATCTTATCACCATCGCACTTGGCTTGGATTTTGCAAGATATCTTTCGCTAAATCTATAATTTTATTTACTTCTCGGTACGATAAATATTCATCACCTCGTATAAAAAAGAATTATTTTTATCTTTTCTTCAATCTAATTTCTCAAATTTAATTTTTGAACTGAAATTATATGATTTTTCTTTGGTTATGGATCATGTTATGGAACACTAATATAAATAATAATTGAATGATAAATTGGTTTTTTTTTATTTTTCTTATTGATATCCTCTAAATGACCCATAATTAGAAGGAGAAAATCATAATCTCAGTACAATAAAAATCAAATTTATAATGGCTTTAACTATTAAAAAAAAAAATAAATTCTTTTATGAGATGATATAAATATTTATCGTACCGAAAAATAAGTAATAAGTCCTCTAAAATCCAAACTATGTGCGATGACACGATAAAATCTACATTAATAAATTCTTTAGCTTATGCTATATATAGTTTATAGCATATTCTCAATACATCATAACCCATACAGCATAGAAAGGTTGCAGAAACATAAATATTTCAATGTAATAATAGAATTTTGTATATACATTGCGAAACGTTGCTACAATGTTGTTGCATTTTAAGGTCACTCCACGATCAAAGTGTTATAAATCGTTGGATTTGTCTTCTCATCTTCTACAATTATCATTGATTAAAAATAGAGCTTCCCATTGAAAAAATTTGAGATGACTTTTAAAACTTTTTGGCGCTTCCACCTAAAAAAAACTAAGATAATTAAAATGTAGCTCTTTTAAAATTATTTAGAGTTACAGACCTTTGACAGGCCTAAAACTAGGTCGAAATTAAAAATTTTTATTGTGGATAAAATTATGTTTTATTAAAAAATGAAAATACATGTCTTGTACAGTAGTCTTTTGAGACTACCTCCCCAAAATTTCAATAAAAAATATCAAAAATTGATATTTAGTGGCAGCTATTTTCCCGTACGGGATTTGTAAAAACAGCATTTGCGATACCAGAGATACCTCCGCTCTCTCTCATCTGAAACAAAAAACAAAAATTTTCCGTTAAACTAGATGAGTAAAACTAGTACTTGTCATAGGATTTTTTTTATTTATGGCTTACAAGGAACCTTCGGCAACGCGAAAATTCAAAAAAATCTGAAACTTTGCATAATTATAGAGTATTTTTTTTTAAAGGGTTGTTTTCACCCCTGAAACCGATTTTTAGCACCAACAAAAAATCGTTTCGTTATTAGGGACTACTACTCTATAATTATACAAAGTTTCAGATTTTTTTGAATTTTTGCGTTGCCGAAGGTTCCTTGTTAGTTGATTTATAGATCAAAACCGCATTTATCACTACCAATCGCTGCCATTTTTCAAAAAATCAATATTTTCAAAATCGGCTCTGACAAGTACTAGTTTTATTCATCTAGTTTAACGGAAAATTTTTGTTTTTTGTTTCAGATGACAGGGGGCGGAGGTATCTCTAGTATCGCCGTTTTTACAAACACCGTTTGAGAAAACAACTGCTAGAATCACAATTTTTGATATTTTTAATTGAAATAGGGAGATATTCTCAAAAGACTATTCTACAAAAGATACGTATTTTCATTTTTTAATAAAACGTAATTTTACCTACAATACAAATTCATTTATTTCTAGTTTTAGACCTGTCAAAGGTATGTAATTCTTTAACTTTTGTCTGAAACGTTTTTGTGTAAAATCATTATTTATGAAAATATCTTAGAAGGCAATTTCTAGTGACACTCTGTATAGATATTAAATGTTCGAAACATTCTTCATATACAGGATGACACGCAACGAGCGCCCACTAAGTACATAGAGTTATTCCTTACCAAAAACTGAGTCGAAAAGTCCTGAACCATTTTTTTTATAACTCTTAATAAAGGAGTTATTATTGAGTAAAGTCGGGCCAATCAGCCCGAAACTATAGTTTAAAATATGACAAATGTCTAATTTATAACTAATAAAGTATGCGCTCCGAAAACAGCACTGGCTCTAAATTGCCATTTGTACATTAATTAGTATTGATCTTAAGAGCCTATATTCACAGTTTAAAATGTATCAAATTAGTTGCATGCTTTTAAGGGGGCATACCCGTTTGAAATCTCGAAAAATGAGTATGTTTTCTACATTTTTTTGCAGCGCAACGACTTGATAAAAATTTTTAATTTTTTTACGATATTAATAACTACTTTAATACAATATTATTAACTACTTAAATAAAAATTACACTGTTCAACATCAAATTTGCCTTAAGTTCTACCAAGTCATTTCTGATAGATTTTTTAGCGCTGATTACAAATCTGGCTGTAAAAATGGTGTATCACGTCAAGTTTTTGAGAAAACTTTAGTCAAAGTTGCTAAAATAGGCGTTTTTGATACTTTTACGTGAATTGTATCTTCCGATGGGGACGTGCTACAGACGATAGCGACAACTCAAAATAAAGCTCCAGACTTATACTTTATGATAAAAATGTCAGAAGTCCCAGGCAGGAAAGATTTTCCTGAAAAAAAGTGGTCGAAACATAAGAAATATCTATTGCAATGTTTTCCAGTCATACGTCTTCAATTGTCCGTTACTAAATTTTTTTTTAGTAACAAAAGTAACCAAGAACTACTCTAATTTTGTTCTTAACTGATAGCAACCACAAAAATCTACACATACTCATGATTTGAATAATTTTTCAAAAATTTGATCCGCCATTTTGGATCTTCCATTTTTAATTTTAAAATTTTAACACGTAATTCGTGATAAATGATCAGGCAAATGTATATACATACCGACTTTCATGATTAGAATGATTTTAAAAAATTTTAGTAATGGACAATTGAAGACGTATGACTGGGGGACACTGCGATAGATGTTTCTTATGTTTCGACCACTTTTTTTCAGGAAAGCATTTCCTGTCTGGGACTTCTGGCATTTTTAGCATAAAGTATAAGTCTTGAGCTTTATTTTGAGCTGTCGCTGCCGTCTATAGCACGTCTCCATTGAAAGATATAACTCACTCCAAAGTATCAAAAACGCTTATTTTAGCAATTTTGACTGAGGTTTTCTCAAAAACTTGACGTGATACGCCATTTTTACAACCAGATTCGTAATCAGCGCTAAAAAATCTACCAGAGATGACTTGGTAGAACTTAAGGCAAAAAAAAAATTCTTATTTTGTCGACCAGTGTTATTAACTTAAAAAAAATTTTTTTTTAAAGTTAGGGGATATTTACAGAGCTCCTCCAAATTTTAGATGGCTGCACGATATGCATGAAAATGTTTGTAGATCATATCCGAAATCAAAAATCCAAGTTTTTTCTTATTAAACATTATAATATCTATCTGCTATCCAAGCATTTTTCCAAAATTACAAAAAATAAAAAAATGGCGGCGTGTTGAAAAAAAATCGGTTTTTTTTTTAAAAAGTCCATCTTTTTTTTATAACAAAAAAATAGGGAATCGGATTTAAAAAAGGCTTCGTTGGCAGATGCGGAATCTTATTAGAAACTCGTATGTAAAATTTGAAGTCAATCTGTCAAACGTAGCCCGAATTTTCATGCACACCGTGCATGATAACATAAATCTGCAAATATTTGAATAACTCCTAAAAAAAAACTTTTTTAAGCTGAAAATTTTTATTTAAGTAGTTAATAATATTGTATTAATATTGTAAAAAATTAAAAATTTTTATCAAGTCTTTGCGCTGCAAAAAATCTAAAAAATGTAGTCATTTTTCGAGGTTTTAAACGGGTATGCCATCTTAAAGAAAACAAAATAGATGATATAAAATATACCATACTGTAATATACCATACGCAACATTACACACAACAATACTGTAATAAAATTTTATTACAATATATTACAATATACTATATACTATGGCTGCGTTCCGATATTCACTGCCAGTACAAAAAATTTATAGTTTACGTCACGTATACTATAGATTTTCACTACTGGCAATGAATATATCGGAACGCAGCCTATATTATTATAATATATAATATTGTTACATACGTGTTCTTTTACTTGCCGCTACGTGGCGAAACCGGGCAATCTTGTATTCAAGTTTCCGCCACAAATACATATAAAGCCTACAAAGGGCAGTTGCTAACATAAGATCCAAAGTATAATATCTTTTTTGTGTTAATTTAATTTCTAATACAGTCCTAACAGAAGATTCAGAACACAAACAGATTATTTGAAATTGGGCGGTTAAATTAAAATTTTCCCATTTTTTACTGTCTATTAGAAACGAAAAATCGGAATTTCATTTTTATATAAATTTAATCTCGAATTTTATGAATTAAATATAATTTATTTTATTATATGTTTGACTCAAACCAGTGGCTTACCGATAACGTTTATGCAATATTATCGATAATATTAAGTTGTATTCATATAATAGTCATACATTAATATAATAGTGTCTATTGGGTTATTTTCTGTGAATGAAGTTAACATTAGTAAAAGAGTGATGCTTTCTTCTTCTTGTCATTTTGTTTTTCCTGCAAACAATCATCAAAGTCTGATCATAACAATCCATGATAAAAAATATATAGTACGATTATATCATTTAAAAAATCCATATTTTTATTTAAAAATTTAAAAGTCACCTTTAAATCTCCGAAACGTCCTCATCTAAAAAAAGTTAATGTCATCCATTTTATATTTTTCTTAAAACTATATAAAATTTTAATTTAATCCATTTTTCTGTAGTTAATAATATTGATGTAAATTAAAGTAATAATTTCAAGTATCCCAACCCCTGTATACATATAAATTTGTACCATACGTTTTGTATTTGTGATTTTGATAGTTTTGATTATTACACCATGAGAAATCATAGGTACATCATTCAAAAACTCAAAATAATATTTCTTTAAATCATTAATAGATCTTAAAAATTCGTTATTAGAAAATTACATGACTCGATATATAGATATCAATTATAATAGCATGATCTCATACGGATTTTAGAAGCAATGTAACTTGTCCGCTGCATGATATGTCATTTACACTATCATACTTTATTCTGTTAAATTTATAATATATACCTAATATTGATATGAATTTTCACAGTGTCCACGCAATTGTGTAATACGATCGCGGACGAACTCATGCGAACTGCAGATAATGTTGTGCAACTATACAAACGTTTGACGATAGACAATGATGATGACTCCTCTACAGAAGCAATCGATAGGGACACGATGCTACGAGGACTGGAATCATCTGTTAACGAAACTATGCGTACTTTAAGATTGGTCATCGCTGGTAATGAGAGTCATAACGACGGAAGTAGCAAGAGTATCATCACTAACGAGGCGACTGCGAAGTTTCAAGAATTACTCGCAGGTCAGGATCAGGGCAAGGTAGTTAATATGATGCAGCAGTATTCCGAATTACTTTTGACTATGATGCAACAGCGGATGGGAGGAACCCAATCAAGTCATACGTAAAATCCGTCCATTGATAAAAGGAATACAATCATTTTCATATTTAATGTATTGGCATATCGGAGATAATGCAAAGAATGTGTCTCATGGTAATCTCCTTTTAAACATTGTATTCTTGATAATTCTCTAACATTTTGATTTAAAAAATTCAAATATGCTTTAAAACTGAAAAAGAAATATTATTTCGTAAAAATTTCATATGCTTATCATAACTGTATGAAAATTTTTTCTTTTGCAACTGGTTGATTGTACTCGATTTTGTAACTAATTCGCTTTTAAATTCGATAAAATTAATTACTCGATATATGCAATTATAGCACAAAATTATGTTGCACAAAACTTGTCACCATTTTTATATCATGGAAAAATATAAATCATTATTTTCAATTACTGTCGCGATATTAAAATTAGTCTATGTAATTTATATTTGTTTAAAGAAGAGTCATACGATAAATTAAGTAAATGTAAAATAACAACCGAATTACATTTCACATTTTAATATAAAACTGATTATGACTCATCCATTATATCTTAAGGCCATATGCCATGAAATGCCAATTAATTAAAGACTAGTAGAATAGTTTTTTTTTAAATACAGGTATGTATGTGCGTATACATGCGCCTACGTGTGGACATGCGTGCGTGTGTGCTATGAGACTTGTATTATAACATAATAATTAATATTAATGTTCTTATGTAACCAAAGGTTGTATGTATTAATGGTCTAAAGGATGAATACCATCTTTTCTTCATAATTAAAGCTTCGCAAAAAATCATAATAAAAAGTACGTAGCATAAACTTGCCAGTATAAAATAAAAGCATATAATTTTATAATCATTGCATTAAGTACGAATCAAGCTTCTCAAGTTTATCGACGATAAAAATTGCCTCAATAAGTGACTATTTCCGAATCAATGAACTATATTTTAATAGAACTTAATACTTGTAACACATAACTTATGGAAAAAATTATTTTATTTAAGATTATTAAATTTATTGATTAACAAGGGATATGTCACAACTGTCCTGAACCGATTCTCCTTGAAATATATTATTGAACACAAAAATATATAAAAAACACATATTTTTTTACGTTTTTTTTTTAAATTTAAGGGATAAAATCGTAATAAAAAGTACGCAGCATAATTTTGCTAGTATAAAATAAAAGCATGTAAAAGCCAAGTCTGCCAAGATCATGTATTGCAAATTATGCGCTACGATAGGTCGTGTTCCGATATTCACTGCCAGTACTGAAAATCTATAGTTTACGTCACATATACTATAGATTTTCAGTACTGGCAGTGAATATCGGAACACGGCCATATTATGTCGGCAGAACTTCGGTAGCAGCCGCGCATGATCTGCCGTCTCATAGTTAGTGCCAGCAGAAATGTAGCAGAAAATATAAGCAGTCTTTGCGTCATGATATGCCACAAAAAGTGCTGCAAAATTTAAGCAGAAGTTTTTGACATAAAAAAGATTTTAAGCATTGCGTATTGGCACAATATATCAACAGAAACTAAATAAAAATTGAACATAATGGCATCATGCTATTTCGGCAGAATATCGTCTGAAATCGAGTTCAAGCACGACATGACGGCAGAAATGCTGCAAAAATTAAGCATGTGTTGCCATCTTAAAAGATAACAGCAAAAACATAGCAGAAGCACAGCATGCTCTGTTGACATAAAATAATGGCAGAATCACAGCAATATTAAGATATGTTATTCGAATTATATGATATCGAATTATAATTCTTTCGTTTACCGCTATATGACATATATATATATATATATCATATTTAAGTTTCTGTCACGGGCAAGTATAAAAACTGCAAAATGCGGCTAACAGAATTAAAAATGTGTAGTATTTATGTCTATCAGTTTATTAATTTCTGATACGATTTTCGAACAGAGAATTCAGAATATTCTAAACTGATGATTATTAAAATTTAATTATTATTAATTATATAACTATATGTATATGCCAATCATTTATATTGTATAGAACATAATTATACGATATAACATGTGTGTTACATTATACATATACATACTAAATTTATGATTGTAAAAATTACAAATAACTGGCGACTTATCAGCGCGACTATCGTAACATTTATGCCATAATATTTGTAATATTTAGTTTGTGATAGCTGCTCATGCTGCATTTTTGCTGCGTTTTTCATGATTTTTACTGCACATTGATTTTTATCGTTTTTCTACCGTTGATTTCGGATACGGCAGACTCTGCTCGATATTTCCTGCATATTTGCTGCCACATCATCGTGACAGCAAATAATGCTCGATTTTTGTTGCAATTTTGCTTTTACATTGTGCTAGCAGCTTATGCTGGTAGAAAGTAATTGCGGACGCAATAGATAGGAATCTGCTGCAAAGTCATAATTGGATTTACCATACATTTTTGGAGGGACAAAATGTACTCGTACATTAAAGAACATTTTTTTTGCATAACAGTTTTCTAGACAGACGCGTAGATATGGCTTTTTTTAATTTAAAAGAAAAAGGATTTTTTAAAAGTATAATATTATACCTTTTCTTTAGTTTTATATACATATATACAGGGTGTCCTAAAACTATCGTATCTCCTCTTAATGGCAGATTCTTTAGAACATTTCAAGATGAAAATCCTAATACAACAATGTCGAGGCTATAATAATTTTTAAACGGGAAGCGATTATATTTTATGAATGACAGAGCTGAGATTTCGCGCGCTCAGGCACGGCGAAATAGTAGACATCTTTATAGTAACATTGATCGACCACTTTGACAGCTAAAGTTGAAACATGTCGCAAATTTTTACTTGAATCATTTTTAAGATTAGTTCTTGCATCCATTATTCGTAAAAAGAATATACTAATGCAATGCATAAAGAAGCGGGAAAACATATAATAACATTGGAAATTTATACGATAATCTTAATATCATAAAAAAGGCGCTCCATTCATAGAAGCACTTTTTTCATTTGTCATTTAGCCGTGCCTGAGCGCACAAAATCTCAGCCCTGTCATTCGTAAAATATAATCGCTTCCCGTTTAAAAACTATTATAGCCTCGACATTTTTGTATTAGGATTTTCGTCTTGGAAATCTAAGGAATCTGCCATTAAGAGGAGATACGGTAGTTTTAGGACATCTTGTATAATAATAATCAAGAAAAGATGATGTATTTATCTTACTTTTAGTATAATGGTGAAAGTATATGCTACACTATATAATACTGTTATTTATATACATATTATAACAACACACGCGCGCGCGCGCGCGTACACACACACACGTCCGCGCACACGACACGCCCGCGCACACGATACGCCCGCGCGCACGCACACGCCCGCGCACACGACACGCCCGCGCACACGAACACGCCCGCGCACACGAACACGCCCGCGCACACGAACACGCCCGCGCACACGAACACGCCCGCGCACACGAACACGCCCGCGCACACGAACACGCCCGCGCACACGAACACGCCCGCGCACACGAACACGCCCGCTAGCGCACACGCACGCACATGCACACGCGCACACACACGATATTGAACTTTATATACAGAGTATCCAAAAAAGACCGGGACCCCTTAAAATCTTGGAAGTGTTACGTTACAGAAAAAAAATGTTTTATACAAAAGTTGCAGGGTTCAAAAAGGGGCACCTGATGGTAACCTTGGCCTTGAATTTGGGATCAAACTTCAAGGTCAACTTAAAATTTTTTAATGGCAATCTCTATTTTTCTTTGTATATTCTTATAGCTTATCTCGAGATCTTTTCAAAACACTATAATAAAGTATTTTTTCATTAAGTAATTATTTTTTTATAGCAATTGATTGGTATAAAAATGAATAGATAGACGTCGCCCGCGATATTTCAAGTCGATAAAACTCGTATAATATGTAAAATATTTACATTATATCATACATTTCAAACAGTGCTACAATTTTTGTCATATCGAAATATTCACATTATTATAAAAAAATTATGCATACCTCTCCGTTCGTTAACACAAATAGCTTTTGAAAGCAACCATTATGCTCACAATAGAGTTCAGTTTGAACCATTTAATTTGATATACAGGGTGTATCCTAAAAAGTGACAAGTATTGCAATGAGAGATTCAGGACACAAAAAGAAGAGAAAAAATTCATATAAACATATGTCCGATATGACCGTGTTTTCAAGTTATAGCTTGTTTTATTTTTCAACAGAATTAAAAGATAATTACGGTCAGAAAGTGATCAAAATGACTACCTCTAACTTGAAATGCATTACCGTCGGCTAATCCATACATGAGATGTACCTCTGCCATTTCATTGTTTGACCAAACCATAGTTTTCACTTAAACGTACTTCTATCGTTAATAGTACTAACGTACGATACGAATACCTTACCTTCACTGAACACAAGATATGAACCGTATCACTTACAACACAAATAATACGCGTTTATGTTTACAAATTAACAAGACCTTAAGTCCTTTAAATCTTGTACATAAACAGCAAACCGATATCCAAGTATGCTATCTTAACTCTATTGGAAAATAAAACAACCTATAATTTAAAACAAGGTTATATGGGATATATGTTTATATGAACTTTTTCTCTTATTTTTGTGTCCTGAATCCCCCATTGCAATACTTCCCACTTTTTAGGATACACCCTGTATATTTGTTATGATCTATCTTCTTTAGTTTAAATTTAAAAGATAAAAAGGAGTGGCCACTTTTGTAGGACATCCTGTATATATAATGTGTGTGCGCACGCATGTGTGTGTAAATTAATATAAAATGAATTTTGCAATAAGCAGGTGTGCAGTTTAGAATTATTATTATTTTAATAAACGTATGCAAAGTATAAAATTGTTAAGCTAATTTAAATATTGCAGGAAGTTTGCTTATAAAGAAGTAAAGCTAATATATATATATATCCTGGATACCCAGCAAGCAAAATGATGCAAACTTTGCGCAAAGTTTGCAGCAAACCCGAGCATGCCTTTACAGCAAAATTGTGACAAGGTGTGTCCGCAAAAAGCTTAGCTTTTGCTGGCAAGGCTTGTCGCAATAGTGTGATACACATTTTGCGCAAATAATAGAGCAAATCTTGCCGTGCACGGCATGACAGCAAATTTGTGGCAAGAACAGGACAAACCTTGCTGTGCACGGGATGACAGCAAATTTATGGCAAGAATAGGGCAAACCTTGCCATGCACGATATGATAGCAAATTTGTAACAAGATCAGAACAAACCTTGCTGTGCATGGCATAATAGCAAATTTATGGTAATTTTCTATACGGGGTGAGTGATTCAGGACTTCTGTGACAAATTGTGAGAAACGATAAATCTCGCAGAGAGGACTATTTTGTGATTAAAGCACACCTTGTCGCAAAGCTTTGGCAAAACGTGATTTTAACATTCTTGGCTATCTGGGTAGTTTTGGATCAAGTAATCACATCACATTACTTTTTACTTTTTATACGTCACATCAAGGAATGCTATTCAGAAGAAAAATGAACAGCCACATTGCTTTATAAGCAATCTTCTTGCAATTAGATATTAGATTAATAATTTTGAACTCTTTCGGGACGATGTCTCATTAAATTTCGGATCTTTTAGGATTTTCCATGTCCTTTCTTGGCGCGAGATACTACCATGTCTCTTGATAGCAACCTTTAGTATGTATTAATGAAGGATGAGTGCAGATGACTGAATTCACATTTAGAGAGATTCTTTTATTTAAAAATATATTTCAAGGAGTATCAAATTGATTCTGGATAATTGTGATATATCTTATACATATATATAATTTTCATATGAAAATATTAAACTTCTTTTTAAAGAATAAAGCATTGAATGAAAAAACTATAGTTGATATACTTAATTTTTCATAATGATACATATAATTGACTACATATTACACATCATATAGGAATTAAACTACATTCGTATACTTTTTCATATAAATATATTATTTAAAAAAGACAAGTTTCTACAGTTCCATATAACAGTATCGATTTTAATTTAACTATTTTGTGCTCAAATTAACAATTAACAAATAATATATTTCAGTGAATTTTACACAAAAAAAAATTGTATTGGATGATCGAAATATTAAAAATACATATGACTATTCTTTTTTTAATTTTATGCGTTTTGTATCTTATTTTAA
This sequence comes from Formica exsecta, assembly GCF_003651465.1. Classification (NCBI taxonomy): domain Eukaryota; kingdom Metazoa; phylum Arthropoda; class Insecta; order Hymenoptera; family Formicidae; genus Formica; species Formica exsecta. The sequence continues at coordinate 71,121 of NW_021850507.1, forward strand.
TATTTTATTTATTCTTTCTTAATGTTCTTTGTAAAATTCTAGTATTTAATACATAATTTGAACGCCATTTAGGTTAAACTAATGCCACATACACATAATAGTATTTATATTATGTTTATGTTTTAATTTATTTCTTGCAGGAATATTTCCATACAGCACAGAACGTTGCAGCAACATTGCAACATTGTAGTAACATTGCGGCAATGTTATAATGTTGCTGCAACGTTCTGTGCTATATGGGATTAATTTTCATTTATCTGAGTTACATTTCTAATACAATATTCGGGAATATATATATTTTTAATCGAGAATAAGTTATAAAACTAAAAGTTGGATATTATGTTGAGTGACATCAATTACTTTTATAGTACAGATGCTAATTTCTATATATATATA
>NW_021850507.1:71785-78947 GCF_003651465.1 Formica exsecta
ATATATATATATTTTTTTTCTTTATTCATATATAATATCACCCATAATTGAAGAAATAAAAGTCCCAGTAGAGTTATTTAATTTTTAATTAATACGCTACACAATAATTAACATATTAGAAATTAGAACATTTATTTGTATTCCATACAGCATAGAAAGGTTGCAGAAACATTACATAAATATTTCAATGTAACAACGGAATATTGCATATACATTGTAAAATGTTGTTACAACATTGCTACAACATTAAAATGTCTACTCTTATTGTTAGTAACATTGCAATGTAACATTATGGCAACATTACAATGCAATATATGAATATTAACAAATGCGAGATATAAACTTTTTTCTTAATTTATACATTTTTATTAAACTGGCTTACACACACACGCACGCGCGCACACACACACGCGCGCGCGCGCGCGCGCACGCACACGACAAAAAGATTTGAGGTCCAACTTAATTAATAAAATAATAAAATACTTTATTTTATAAAATTAAAAATTTTGTTTTTAATATTTTATATTGTTTATATAAATTTTATATTTTTTTATATTTATATCAATATTGAACTGTACATCTTAAATAGACAACAGACAAATGATTTTTACTCATTACCCAGACATTTACCTGCCCGTTTTAAAAACAATCAATTCAATATCTGATGACCCTGTGTTGGAGTTATAGAGAAATTAAATAAATAGAAAAGTAGTTATTATACATCTTTAATCTTATTATAGTCATTGTTTGTAAGCTTTATATAATTTTCATGACTTAAATAAAAGATAACGCATCGCGCTTTGCATAGCAGTAAATAAACTTGCAGCTAAATAATGTTTTTTGTGAAGTTTTTGGAATAACATTTCTCATATGAAATATTAGTGACATGTTCCTATATGTCTTTACAATATTGCATTGCAACCTGCAAGATTTTGTAACATTGTTGCAATGTAATTGAAATGTTCTATGCTGTATGGGATTTAATGTCAACATTTTTAATATAGTTTATTAGTATAGAGAGGAAAGCATGTGTGATTGGAAGAGTTAAAAAATATGCAGACTAATATAGAATCTCATCGCGAGTATAATAATCGACTATAAACATTGATTCCATGCAATGAAAAGGTCATTCCAAATTATCCAAAATTGATATATTTTATATATTGTTGCATATGTTATAATAAGTTATAAAGTTATTATTATGTAATGTATTATTCGTTTTGTAATGTATAAATATTTATTTAAAATTTGGCTGATAAATGCAAATGTGTTCTATAATTGTAACTTGGCCATTTTATATGTATCGTTCTATACATTATGTTAATAATTGATACAAAGTAAAACTTCTACTTATCATTGAAGTATCTTTTATTTGTTATAGTATAGTTTCTGTTATCAATATATTTTTACAATATGGCAACATACTATTATATATATAATCTCTATTTCTTATTATGTAAATATAACGAGGTGTATAATATTACAAGGATTGAATAACTCAAGCCTTGTAGATAAACTTTTATTAAAACGGCAATTCTAATAAAAATATAATCTCTATAACAAAAATATATTCTACTCAGTGTCATTATGTATATGTATATCAGATTCACATTGGCTGTATGATTCCTAATTCCTATGAATATAAATACAACATATAAATGTGCACTTCTGAAAATGGTGCGATATGCGAACATATACGATATTTTCTTTTATTCAAACTTCTGATTACATTAATATATTAAAACGTGATTATTAATTATTTGAATATACTAATACCATATATGATCAAAAAATTTAATCGATTGAATGGATAAATCATGGCATTAAAGAATATAAAGCTCTAATAAAAAGTAATAATGTTATTGCACATAATGATCATAATAATTATGAACCATTACAATTATTGCTACATATGTATATCTTCACTTTGTTCTTAACTATTCTATTTTATGCTTTGTACGGCAGTGACAATATATTAATAATAGCTATTAAAAATTTGAATTCATAGATATATACACTTAATGGAGAAATCATGAATGTTTTGGTACTGTGCTGGGCCGCGTTCGAGAACATCACCCGTGTGCACACGAGCGTCGCTCTATCTTTGTTCAACTTTCAGTAAATAACAAAGATAGAACGACGCTCGGTGCACATGGGTGATGTTCTCGAACGCAGTCCTGTATATTCCATACATTAACTTAGATCCTATCGTACATTATTACTTCTGATTCTTATCGCTTTTGTATTGCTGTTTTCGTATTTATCCTCCATTTGATTGCCGCAATTCTTCTAGCTACAATATACATAAATATATACATAAATACGATATAATATACGAAAGTATATTTTAATCGAATTTTATATATTTCAAATTTATATCGCGCGCGCGTACTTGAACTACTTACCTCTTTTTCATCATCAACCTCATCCTCATCATCTGAACCATGTACAGAAGCAGCCGGTGTCGTGTGCCGTGAAGATAATGGAGATGGTGGTTCGCTAATTGGTCTGGGATAATTGAATCGACCAATTCCACCCTCTGCGTATTCTGACGCCAATTCTGGATATACAGTGGTCAACGCCTTTATTCTCGCTTGACGATAATACTGTGCAAAGTACATAAAAGATCAATAAGATAAATAATTAAAAATGAATACGTGAAATTGTATAGTCATCTTACAATGCCAAGATTTCGCCAATCGAGGAGATCACTAAGACGTTCTGTACGATTTCTCTGAATAATACGTTGACGACGACTAAGTCGCGCAAAGTCAAACATATACTGAGCAAGCTGTTGAACGCTCGCTTCCAAACCGATATAACGTCTATCAACAATGTAAATACCATAACTCATTGGATCTGCTATATGTTCCTGCATAAAGCATCCAAATCCTGATAAATTAGTAGTAATGCTAGGAATACCCATAACCGTGCATTCAGCCGGTGTATATCCCCATGGTTCATAATATGAGGGGAAAACGCCCAAATGGCATCCTCTGACAAATTCTTCATAATCGAGACCAAATAGCGGATTTGTTGAAGACAGAAACTCTGGATGAAATACCATCTGTAAATTGCGTAATATATGTTATTTATAAAATAATATTGATCACATACACATATTAATGTCACATAATTCTCTTTTCCAAATCTCGTAGGAATGTATAAAATATATATAAAGTGTTTAGGAATGAAACCAACAAACTTTACCAGTGTGTTCAGGAGATTATTCTAAACGGAAATGTTGATATATTGTAAGTCGATTCAACTTCGTTATCAAGATATGGACTGAAATAACGATTCACCTCAAATAAAGAATTAAGTTAAATTTCTATTACTATTGAAAAACGAGTATTCCACCATTACATTGTTTATAATTTTTATCTGTTTATTTTTTTTATAATTTTTGATTAAAATTGATCATATTAAAAAGATAATAAAGGTAAATTATAAAGCTTGAATATGAAATTGAACTGTAGCTTATTATAGTAAATTTCCTATATCTCGATAGTAATATTGGCTCGACTCATGCTGTATACGGATTATTTTTAGAATAGTCTTTTGTATATACTGGTAAAGTTTGACGATTTCGCTCCGAAACCCTCGTATGTACCTTAACGCGATCATGGACAGTATTGAAAAGATTACACCTTCTAACAGCATTTAACACTGGATCATTCCAATCGTCAACAACGTTATGTGTTGTAATAGGTGGTAATCCATTTCTTTGAAGAGCATATAGACATCTACAAAATAAAATCGGAGATCCATAAAATAAGTCTCGTTACAAAATGTTATTTTAATAATTAACAGACCGTTTTATTTTAATAGTATCCTCTTTTTGTAATAAGTCTTGAGCTTCAGGCATACGACCAGAGAGGCATAATTCATACATCCGTTTCCCTATTTTTTGCTGTATATCGTTGATAGTATCGCGTAAAGATTTAGTTACCTAATGATGATAATTTAACGACATATTACCGAATATCTTGTCAATTATTATTGTTATAAAAAATGTTAATATTAACTTACAGCATGACCACGAAGAGATTCAACATTAAAGTTATTGGTTTTTGCCGGAAAAATAAGAAAAGCAACCACTGTTAAATCAGGTCTGGACGTTTTTAAATAATGATTTAATCTAGCTAAGGCTTCTATGAAAATATCAGCGCCTTTGTTTCCGAATTCATATCGACCAGCGATGAAAAAATATAACGTTTTGTCTAAATCAAAATCATAATGTCTGCAAAACATATATAAATTCAAATATAGTATGAAAATAGTATTTTAGAAATTATCATATGTATAATACAGACCCATAAAAATGACCTCGCACAAATTCATGTATCTTTTCTTTACTGATAGCATGTAAATTTTGAAATTCGTGCAATGCTGCAAATTTCTTTACATTTAATCCGTTTGGTGTGATAATATCAGGTTTGCGTTTGAGCAAGTGTTCGGCTTCGAAACCAGTGATATCCGAAACAGTTGTAAATACATGCGCTAAATGTGAAGCCGCACGTTCCATACAATATCTATGATATATTTGACGCTTCCCTGCTTCTTCATCAACACTGAACTATAAAAACCATATTATAGCATATTATCTGTGTGTGTGTGTGTATATGTTACACATGCATATAGGCGCGCGTTTATACACAAAGAAAAGGTATTCGATAATTAGTGGTACAATCAGAAAGGACATAATTCTATATGAAAAAATAAGTCATGTATGTGTGTGTGTGTATGTGTATGCATACGTCCTTTCAATCATATGATTAAATGTCTATAATTTTATTGATGATTTTTCACCGAGTTTCAGCGGTTTGAAAATAGTCCAATTTTTAACGTATGAAAAGTGTTACCTTTTTTTTTATTTTTTTTGCATACATATACCCACAATAGTGAAAGAGAGAAATTCTTTACCTTATCTAAATTGTTATAAAAATCCGTCTTCCCTGCACAAAGGTATCTACCCAAAAGTGTAGCATGAGTAGTGAATACTGTGGCCACATCCACATGTCTTGTTCTCAAAGCAATTAACCCAACACCTGCTTGCCATTCATGACAATGTATGACTATTCTCGGTGGAATGCTCGAGTATCTTTCAGCTGCTTTTCTATTATTTCATTGTTATAACAAAATCGATAAATTATATATACAATATATATATACACACATACAAGTTATGTGTAATTGTAAAAATAATAATAATTGTTTTACCTAAATTCGGTAATAAATAGACAAACTAAATATCCGAGTATCACGGCATCATTAGCTTCAATATCGAGATGAGGTATTCCAAGATTACAAGTGTTCCATAATTCTTGTTTATATTCGTCTAGTTTCCAGGCAGCACTTCCAATATCAAATAAAATTATTTGAGGATTTCCATCCACCAACCATGTTCCTGTTACAATCTGAATAATGATTTATATTTTAAAAAATATTCTGGATTGCAAAATTATTATTATGCACTAAAATAATAAAAGTAAACAGACATATGGAAGAAGAAGCTTAACAATAGCTTAATATAATACCATGGAAAATTTAATATTTATTTAAGTCAAAGAAAAGTACTAAACATTAATAATAATTATGCTATCTAATTATGTAAAAAAAAATAAAAATATATATTTAAAAATACAATGAGATATTTATTTGCATATTCTGATATATTTTTACTCATTCTGATATGTAGTACAAATACACATATATGTCAATGAATTATATTTGTTATATTCATATATCATTTGTTATATTCATATATTTGTTATATTCATTAGATCTACTATAGCAAATATACAAACTCTTTTTATTCTTAGTGTACATTATAAACAATATATTCTACAGAATATATCAATGATAAACATTTACAACTCCTTAAATAACTTGGTTCAAAATTAATAATAATTATAAAGATTGTGTGTGTGTAGAGTGTGCACATTAAGTTATTTATGATTTAAAAAATTTACAAAACTTACTTTGTATCCTTGATCACGTAGAACTTGTACTGCTTGATGTAAAGGATTATGAGGAGGAAAATCAGCCTCTTCAACTTCAGTACGTGCTGAATGTTCTTTATATGGACCAATGAGACAATATTGATCACCCATTTCTTCAGTTGAAACATAAGCTTTAGATCTTATTACAGTATAAATACCACCAACTGAAAAAGAGTTGTTTATGGATTGTGTAAAATATAAATAAATATATATAGTTATAGAAATAGAAATATATGTATGTATGTGTGTGTGTGTGTGTGTGTGTGTGTGTGTTTGTACAGGATGTCCCAGACCACCTGTATACCCCTTTTAAAATGAAAATAAATGGCTTTTATCAAAAATCGCAAACATTGTTTAAGTAAATCGGGTATGCTCTATTGAATAGTGATATTTTCAACTTTTGATTCCGACCGGAAATACGCCATCTGGACCGGAAGTTGAATTTTTTTAGGGGAACATAGTCAATTTTTAAGATCAATTTTAAGGTTGACAGAGGCACTTTTAGAAAAAACGTTTGATACAAAAGTTTCTTATTTTTTCACGTACAATTCGAATCTGTAATAAAAAGTGTGTGTGTGTGTGTGTGTGTGTGTGTGTGTGTGTGTGTGTGTGTGTGTGTGATAAAAGACTTTATAAAGATATAAAACAGGATTTATTATCAAATAGAAGAAAGGCTAACAGAGCCAGCTGCAGTTGTTAGTGCATATATTAATAAAATTCATTCTCAAATTATTATTGTAGAGCAGTTTCATCTGTAGAATATTGTAATTTAATTACAATGCAAGTTATCTAATCAAATAACTTATTTTTGTGATTTTTATTATGTTTTTCAATATATAATTGATTCCTAGAAATAAGATATATGATAGCATACCTTTGTTGGCAGCTTCCCAAGCAACTTCAAAGTTCCACCGATTTTCATGTTGGGCTGAGTAACCACGGTCCATGAATTCAAACAAATCATTGGTACTATCTACACGATAAAATCTTCTGGAAGCACGTTCTCTTGACATTTTGTTGACTGTTCTATAATATTTTGTTAACTGTAGTATACATTTATTAAGTCTAAATAAATTTAATAAAATTAATATACCTCCCTTTATATATACATATATATATATATATATATGCAGTTTAAATGTTTGAAGCCAGACTCG
>NW_021850507.1:79301-83689 GCF_003651465.1 Formica exsecta
ATAAATATCTATCTAAAGTTTAATTTTGAAATTCATTTTGGAAATAACATGAAATATAATTTAAATATTTCTTTAAGTAAGAACATATATATGAATATATATATTTTTTTTTAATTTAAAAGAATATTATATAGCTCATTACTAAATTAAGTAAGAAGTTTATATTATTATATTTAAAAATAACAAATATTACTTTAGTTATTGAAATAGAAAATAACTTATTTCTTCAGTGCTGCATTCAAATAGTTTAATTAATAGAGAAATAACGAAGAACTTTATTCAGCATCAGCTTCATTGAACAGCTTGATATTTCATCGCTATAGAAAACGTTATTGGGACCATATGTGTATCTATATCCGTAATCAAGGAACAATATCATTTTCATATCATTGCATGACATAATCAAAACTAATCGCTTTACTTTTTTTTTTGCGAGTACATGTTCATCCAAAAACGCAGATTGCGGGAGATTAATGTTATCACGAATTTGTGGTATCGAATTATTTAGATATAAAATTTTGCACACGCTTTTTCCTTTTAAACAATCTTCTCGCCGAGTTTATCTATTTTTTTTTCGAATGAAGTTATGTGACGCGCAAAATACAATCGCGAAGACTAAAATAAATGTCACAAATACTATATTCTAAGGTATCAATGATAAATATACCGTTACTGCATGGTAATGTTTAGCTCCTGCTTCATGCAATAATTAGATTAAAGAAAAACACCACAGCAACATGTCCGTAATTTATATTTTTTGACTTACCGTTTATAATATCTTTTAACAAGGGTGAATAAAGAAAGAGAGAGAGAAAGAGAAAAAATGGTAGACTTCAAAACTAACTATACTTCTTGCCGGCCACAGAACACAGTTCCACGGTCAGGTCAGGTTCAAACGAAGGTCACCACAGACTATGTAAAAGTCAACAAGATGCCCTTGCGCGTACCCTAAAGCCCGTATCAGACTACGCATTGAAGATTGAGGGTGCCATTACATGGAGCGCGGATTAGCGTAAAGGTGCCTTTACATGGCAGCGTCAAGCGTCAAGCGTCGAGCGTTAAGCGTCTGCGCAGAATATTGTTGCCCAGAATTATATTTCATTTATTTTATTATATAACAGATGTGTGTGTGTGCGTGTGTGTGTGTGTGTATGTGTGTTATTATTAATCAAAGATATATTATGAAACGTTACTACTCTGGCAATGTAAATTAAAATTAAATTAAAATACAAATGCGGCAAAAGATTTTGGATGGTTGAAATATTCAAATAAATAAGACACAAAAAGGGATTCACAAATGACAAAACGACACAGTTTGAAAAACTATTGTTAAAAGTAGGAAATGATTTAAAGGAGCAGTATATGTTATAAACATGCAGGAAAGAAAATGAAAATTATATCCCATAATCCTTCCCATACAGCACAGAACGTTGCAGCAACATTGCAACATTGTAGTAACATTGCTGCAACGTTCTGTGCTGTATGGGTTGATTAGATTTTAATATTTTGCTGGGGGATAGTAACGTTTTATACATATTTTGTTTAATAATAATAATATCTATTGTGTATAATGTAAATAAATATCAATTTTCAGTATTAGTAATGTGTATCAGAACATAATTTTTTTTATCTCGACCGAATTCATATCACTCATCATGCTATTAGCCGCAAGAAGCTGGAATCTATCTCATTTAGATTCCTGAGCAATGATTTCTGCGCAGACATTACATAAAGCGCGGAAACGCGGATTAGCTTAACGCGGAACGAGAAGGGAACCAATCGCGAGTGTAACAAAAACTGCAGAATGCTCGCGATTGGTTTTACCAGAGAGAAGAATGAGAGTCGCCACGCTGCCGTTTTTTGTGTAACGCTTTTTCTAGGTCGTACACTAGCGTCACGTACATCCATTTTACGCCGCCTGGAACTACATGGCCACATCCACTTTCGGAGCCGACAAAACAGCCGACCTAGAAAAAGCGTTACACGAAAAACGGCAGCGTGGCGACTCTCATTCTTCTCTCTGGTTTTACTCTCGTTTCGCGTTAAGGCACCTTTACATGGCAGCGTTAAGCCTCGAGCGTTTGCGCAGAAAATTGCGCAGAATATAATTTCAGCCTAGAATCTATCTCTTTTAAATTCTGCGCATTTTTCTGCGCAGACGCTCGACGCTTCACACACATCTGTTATATAATAAAATAAATGAAATATAATTCTGGGCAACAATATTCTGCGCAGACGCTTAACGCTCGACGCTTGACGCTGCCATGTAAAGGCACCTTAATGCTGTCATGTAATGGCACCTTAACGCGGAACAAGAGCGGACCAATCGTGAGCATAGCAAAAACTGCAGAACGCTCGCGATTGGTCATGCTCTCGTTCCGCGTTACGCTATTCCCCTGCATGAGTTCGCACCCTGAGATTCAAGATTAAAGATTGGAATTTGACTAATCAGAACAAAAAGGACTAAAATTTCTTTATTCTGATTGGTCAAATTTCAATCTTGAATCTTGAATCTCAATCTTTAATGCATAGTCTGATATGTCTATGGGGAGGACTATGTTTGTCTCTTTTCCTAGCATCTCATTGGTGATTTTCTATATGGAGGGAGACAAAATCACCAATGAGATGCTAGGAAAAGAGATAAACATAGGCCTCCCATATAGTACCTCTCTTTCTACAGCGAGCACGCGTTTGTCTATCGCAACGCTCAGTCCATTCTATATGTCTATGGTCTTAACCTATGAAGTTTAGCGCTTTCTTGGTGTTTACTCCAAATGAAAATTATGTAAGAGAGCTCTTAAATTATATTAAGTTCAGTGCTAATGGACTGTGTTGTTATTACGAAAAATATTACTATTTGAATTAAAAATGAAAAAAGCTAATAAGCAGACAGACTTATCGAGTTCAGAAGATGAAATATCTCCAAGTATCCTGAAAGAAGCGATCGATCAACAATTTTTAAATGACAATCTTTATAGCACAAGGAAAAGCCAATTTGTTCCGGAATCTAGTAAATAAATCTAATCTTGTATATATCATATGTTTTATATATTTATGTTGTATATATCATATGTTTTATATATTTATAGAATAGACGACAAGTGTTTATATAGCTTTTTTTAACGATCATGAAAGTATTATATATTAATTACTTTTTGTAATTTTAAAAGGTTTGGAAACCAACCAATCAAACGGAAAATCTTTGGGAATAAACTTGAAACAGGACAAATTTACAAATTTTGGAGTTACTGACACATTCCAATGTTTTATTGCTAAGAAATTAGATGAAATTTTAGAGAGGTAAGTATTAAAATAATTATTCACAAATGCTATTTTAATTTCAATAATTATTCTCTATGTAAATATCAATGTTTTCTTTTAGGACTATTAAATTAAAGAACAGCAAGACTACTGAATGTTTCATAGAACAGAAACGGAAGAGAAACAAAAATTCTGGTATAAAACTCTTAAGCACATCAAAAAAATTTGTGACTATTAAAGAAATGACAAAATTATATACAAAGAACAAAGAGAAACTCAGATGTTCACAAATCATAGAGGATAGCAAAACTTTATCAAAATTTCAAGAAGCTGCCATCGATCCAGAATGCATATTGAGCAAATCAGATATGATAGTTTGGACCAATGAATATTTACCAGAATTTAAATATAAGAAATTAAAAGATGGCACTTTAATTGAGGTGTAGCATTAATTTTTTATCTGCGATTAGATTGTGTGTAATTTGTACATATAAATATTTCACATACATATAAAAATAAAATTGTGTTTACCATATTTTTCTTGCTCTTATTAAATTGTTTATGACTCACTGTTGATGAGAAGCAGCAAATTATAAAATTTGTAGTTCCGTATATATTTTTGAATTGATTGAAATTGGTAGAATAAATGGATAATTGGATAATGCCCGATCTGAAATAAAAATTTGTAAAAGATTATCAGAAATCATTATCAATATATTAATAAAAATGTATGACTTATAATGCAACCCGGACACGCCAAGTTTTTATATGTCACTTTAATCTTAATTCTTTTCGTTCCTTTGGTAAAGCTTATAATTAATTTTAAAACAAGTCGATTAGTTTGGTACAGGGTACTTTTAAATTCGAAATTGATGATCGATGTGATCAACATTATTGCGGTAAAAATTAAGTAATTTTATGATATACTATTTGTAATAAAATCCGCAATATAATAGTGCTATTTTATATATTATACAAAATATTTATTTGGAACATAATAGTGTAATTTTTTAATAAAAATAAAATGCATTTTAAATTTCTCGACAGAATTTATAATATTTCTGTAAATGCAAGAATGATTTTATGACAAATACTATTTCAAATTACAAATCCTCACAAACTGAATT
>NW_021850507.1:84661-86919 GCF_003651465.1 Formica exsecta
GCTAGTTAACTAGTGATTTCATATTTAGTTTTTATTTTTTATTTTTTAGGGGAAAATTTTTTAAATGATTATTTTTTAGAGGTAAATATTTTTTTTAAACTTTTTGTTGTGTACAAGGGATATTTTTTATGTACTTGGCGTACTTTTTTTATCTTTGTGGGGTTTTTTTTTATATCACTGCTTTTTGTAAAAACTTAATATTTAAATTTTTTTTGCAAAATACAAAATATTACTTTATATACATGGATGTGGTTTTTTAAAAAAATTTATTCAATAGGAAGGAAATTCTTTTTTAGAAGAAATTATACACGTATAAATAATATATATTTACAAAGCTATACCATATTGAATTTCAGCGGACACAATCACAACGTATCTTATATAATGCTCAATCTCTTATTATCAATCACTTAACAGATTTTAAAATACGATATAATTTTATTTTTATAGCTATAATTTTCATACACAAAAGTTAAACTGTATACAAACTATATAATCAATAATAATAATAATATAAATTGTGTAAGTGAATAAATATCAAAATATAGAAAGCAATAGAAAGAAAATTCTTTTACAAAGCGGATGGATTTGTTTCATATTCATATATTTAACATGAATATGAAACAAATCTATTCATTGAATAAACGTATACGCATAAACAGTATATAATTCCTTCTAAAATATATTCTAATTTAAATGATATAAACAGAAGAGATCAAATATTTTTTTTGCATTTATTGATTTATTAAATATGCTTATATATTGTGAAATAGTACAATACAAGAAGAAAAGTGATAAAGTGATTAACGGTTATTAAGAGTATCGCGGAATAGTGCAAGGAAGAGAAGTGATTTCTTCTAATCGATCATATTGAGCTAAGTTAGATTGTATTAGCAAAACTGAGCGAATGCTTACACTTGAGTGAATCACTTACCAATTAACATATTTGTGATAAATACATTGTTGGAAAATGATTATGAAAGCATCAAAGGAATATTTGGAGATTTTTATTAGCCATGTTTTCAATAACGGTAAACTGGAATACGCGTGAACGCGCATTCATGTATAATGTTTATTTATATTTTATATATACCCAGTTAGCCAAGTCTGTTCTAACAGATTTTGGCAAGGCCTGCTACAAATTATTGTCAGCAAAAAGGCTACGAATTGGGTACAAAAGTTGTTATTACCGATTACCTCGATTTGTTGCGTCAATCTGTTGTCGCACTGCTAGTGACAGATCTGCTTTGGTGTTGTACCCAATTTGACATCAGGATATGATCTCAACTTTTGGTTGCAATTGGGACGCACTCGAGGACACAGTAGGCCCTGAATTTGGCAGCCTCGTTCCACAGGGAATTGTTTGCCGTTTGTTAACAATCCGCAAGCAAATGGTTAGCTGGGTAAATGTAATTAATGCATAAATAATATTATTAGATTAACTTACAAATGGCTAAGCAATGAATGTTAATATAGCAAAATAAATCTTGTGGGAATTCTACCAAAAATATCATAAAACAACATTGACTACACATTTTTATTAATTGACTTCATATAAAATAATGAAATAATAAAATTATATCAAAGCACTTCTATAGTGTCCACAAACATTTTGTGTATTTTTGAAATTACTCGCAATTTCTGGTTCTGGAAATGTGAATGTTTATTTGTATATTTTATATATAAATGTAATTAATGTGTAATTAATATATTTAGATCACTTACAAATGGCAAAGCAATAAATTCCCTATAAGCACACAATATTCCTAGAATATTATATGAATATTATTAAAAATTAAAATAATATAATTATAATATTCCGAAAATATTATATAATATTTTTTAATATCATGGGATTATTCTGTTGATGTTATATGTCTACTTCACATAATATCTTTCATATATTATTTTAATATCAGTGGAATATTATGAAAATGTTCTTAGAATATTATTCTGGTCAACAATTTGAGGTTCATATAATGTTCCTGAGATATCATTATAAAATATTCTATAATATTATTAGAATGTTCTCCGAATATTTTTCAAATGTACCCAGTGAGCATTATTGAGAGGATGAGCTCTTTAAGAGGACTTTTTAAAGACTTAATTAAATTTTCTTAGAAATGATATGATTACAATAAATAATAATATGCTATTAAATAAATATTCCAATATTTTTATTTGAATACTAATATGCAAATTTTATAAACACACACACACACACACACACACACACACACACACACACACACACACAC
>NW_021850507.1:87386-93804 GCF_003651465.1 Formica exsecta
ACGCACGCACGCACACACACACGCACGCACGCACACGCACACACACATGTATTAAGGAACTTGCAAAATAAATTTTTCTGTATTATATTCATTATGCAGCAATGGTAATACAACGTATTTGTTTTCATACGTCAATATAAACATTTTATTTCTAATTTTATCCAATGACCACATTTTTTCTTGCGAAAACTGAGAAACGACATAAATTTGAAATAAAGAAGATTCACATGGAATTGTAAATAAATTTTCTTTTCGCTTGTTTCTTTTCCCACAAATGATTGATTCTTCCTTCTCAAAGTCGTAAAAAAATTTTGTTATTTTTACAATTTCTCCATTTGTCAATAAACAGCAATTATCATTGATAGTATGCACTCGAAAACGATAATTATTTGAAATAGCTTCTGTATACGAAGGTCCTCTTTTTCCATTGGGCAAAATACAATAACCAGTTTGCGAGTCGCTAACGATTACAAGTTCAGTTGTACGAAAATCAGTCCTTATTATATCAGATTTCATTTCATGATACCAATTATACAATTGTTGTAAAGGTTGCGTATACTTTTTGACTATTCGTTTTAGATGCTGTAAAAAATTTTCATATTTAAAGGCACTGTAATTGTCTAATGGTCCAAATGTTTTAACATCTTGTATAACATGTATCAATCCATGCATATTATGCGATACAAAACATTCATGATACAAATGTGGCATTGCATCAACAAATTTTTCTAAGAGTTGACCTGCATATTCGATGTACTGATTACAATCATTACTACATAGAATTCGTATAGATACGTGTAAAGTCAAGAAATGGTTAAATATATTTTTATCTAAATTTTTTTTTAAAACAACAGGACCGGTATATAAAAGCAATAATCTATATTCGGTTGCTTTGAAATATTTAACTAATTGTAACGATCGAGTTTTGCGTGAAAATTCATTAGGGACAAACGCTGCAATGTTTTCTAACAAAACGGATAAACGTTGTATACTTTGCGCATTTAAAGAATACGGTTGTTTTGATTTACTTAATCATAAATATAAAAGTTTACGCATAACACCGAGGCATATTAAGTGCATGTATTCTAAAGGAATTTGATTAACAATATCAAAATTCGGAATGTCTGTTAAAATACTATGTCCTAAATGATAATTAAGATCAGTTTTATTTTTAAATTCAACATCATTTCGTAATTGTTCATGACTATTTAACATATAAACGCGCCTATGAGTATATTCGCCTTTTATATGGCATTTAGTACAACTATAATATGCGCAGTGACCTTTGACATTTAAAATATATGACTTTGCTGGTGCATCAGCTATAACAGAATCAATTCGACAGTTATAATATAATCCTTCAATTATTATACCATTTTGACATACATCTTTAATATCATTTACAGTAGCACTTAGATAAAGGTTACTATCATACGGCTTTTCAGGATCGTAATAAGCTCCAATAAGAAAAATATGGCGGGTATTTTTTACAGAACCTACAATAGGCCACAATGATACACCTGATTTGAAAAGTGGAATACCATCTATAAAAATTGATATATCGATCCCATTAAGAAATAATTCTTTGTTTTGATTTAAAATTGTTTCTGTTATGCCTTTGTGCAAACCTATGTGCATGTATCCACCTGGTGTCATGGGTATAACATTTACTTTGTTGCGAGGAGTATTCATTAATGTTTTTGATCGTGTTGGTAAAGTTTGAAAACAAGAATGCAATTTTAAATGACATAACAACTCAGTCACAGCTGTATGAGAAATATTATTTCTCAATTTCCAATTTCTTAAAAATTCTTTAGTATTATCAATCTCTTCATTTTCATTTTCTTCTATGGAACACTCCGTATTTATCACATCTTCATATTCAGGAAGATATGATGTCACTACTGTTGTATCATCTGTATTGTCAAACCATTCAATATCTGAATCAATTGGATCACTATCCGAATCCAGACAATTTATATCAATATGACAGTTTTCTTCATCAAATTTATCCAGCACCTCTTCAAATTCATTATCACATTGATTCTGATGCTGTAAAGGTCTATCAAGTGGATTCTCTCTAGAGGAAGAGCATGGTCTATGTAATGATTCAGTCGTAACAATATATTGTTCTTCGTACGAGGCAAAACCGAGCAATTCTAAAAATATATAATAATGGATTACAATTAATGAATTCCTTAGCATCCATAATAGCGCATAATGTAGTACAAATTACAATATTTAAAAAATATTACATAAAAATTATACATGATATTGTGGGAATATTTCTAAACATTATATCCCAGCAAACACAGAACATTGCAGCAACATTGTGGCAATGTTGCAATATTGCTGTAATGTTGCTACAATGTTGCAACATTGCCATAATGTTGCTGCAATGTTCTGTTTTTGCTGGGATATATTTATATATTATATATCATAGGAATATTTTTTTATAAGTATTTTAAAATTAAACACTTAAATTAATATTGCTTCTCTACATTATATTTCTTGTATGAAAATATTGTGCTAAAATGATACATATATTATATGATATTTAAAATATTTTGACAACAATATTTTTAATATTGAAAACATATGAACTTCCCGGAATATTTAAGATACCTATAATACTTATGTAATAAAACATTAAAATGTTTTATATATTGTCTGCCTATTTATAACATTTAGAATTAATATTTTCTGCTACAATAATTATGAATGCATAAAATAATATTTATTTGAATAAATTTTTATTCTGTTTTAAATAATTGAAGAAAAACATTAATAATCGTGTTACTCTTTTATTGAAAAATGAAAATGTATTAATTGTTTATTTTAAATCAAATTTTACATTAATTCATATGACTTAAATATCTAATAATCTGTGCTTCTTATTATTTGCTTATTATATGCTTCTTATGTTTGTTCATTTTCGTTGGGAATGTTATAGAGATGAAATTATATGTATGCCATGATAATATAATATTCAATTAATCTGGATTTTACAATTAATTTAAATTTATTTATTCAACAATCAATTTTTTTTAAATGTTAAATTTAGCGATTATAAAATAATTAATACATTTATTTCTATTAAAAGATTATAAAACATTTGTACTTAGTAACAAAAATGATAATTACAGATTCTTAGTTAATAATACAAATAATTTTAATATAATTTTCTTTTTAAAACAACACGTCTTCTGTAGAATGAAATAAATTGTTTCATAATACATATAATTTTTCAATATAATAATATTGCAAAAATGATACCTTTTCTTGTTTCTTCATCCGTATCATCATCATCATTTTTTATATTTTCGAAAACATATCTCAGCACATTTTCCGTTTCATTTTTTATACGACGGCGGAACTGACGATCACCCAAATCCGAGACATGTTTTTTAAAATGTTTTGACATCATACAAGTTATCCTGCAATGTATATTCAATTAACAAGACGTTATCCTGTTATATGTTTATCCAATATTAAATTAAAATAAATAATTAAGAGAGTGAGATTTTATTTCAGAAAAAAATCCTAACATAATCTCAAAAATGTAAGTTTTAGTTATATATATAAAATAAATAAAAAGGTAAATTTTTAATATTAAAATAATGAAAACTTTGTGGTTGCAAATTTAAATATATATAATCAGATAAAAGATTTACCTGTATATTTTTTAAAAAATAATGTGATAAACAAAATAACTACATATTTTGTTTAATTATTAGAAAAAAAATATATTTTTAAAGAGAGTGAAAGAGGGGGGGGGGGAATTATTGCTTGGCATTTATTATAGGTAATTATTTAAATTTGCAACTACGGAGTCCTCATTATTTTAATATAATATATACTATTTTATTTATTTCAATTAAAATCAACATTTTTGAGATTATGTTGTGAACTCAACATTTTTGAGATTATGTTGTGATCTTGTTTCTAAAACGAGATCACCATCCCCTTAATGTTA
Organism: Formica exsecta; assembly: GCF_003651465.1. NCBI lineage: Eukaryota > Metazoa > Arthropoda > Insecta > Hymenoptera > Formicidae > Formica > Formica exsecta. Next base: position 91,363 of record NW_021850507.1, read on the forward strand.
AAGTAATGATAAATATATATCATATTTATTATGAATATTTTCATACAAATTTTTATTGAACTATTCCACTAAACAGTATTCCATTAAAGTAATCATATATCATATAATAAAAATATATTTCTTACCAATAATTGTCCAAGAATTCTTCAAAACATTGGTTTTTGTTAGATTAGGTTAGTATGAGGTTGGTGTGATATTTATTTTGTCTTTATTATGTTTTCCTTATATAACAATATTGTCATATAACCAATAAAAGGCAGATTCAAGGCATTTTAAGACCTTTTCGCCCGAAAAGACACAAAAAAAAACAATCTAGAACCAGTTTAATAGTTTCCGCTAATGCAATTATCCATTTTATGGCATAAATAATTATATTATAATTATACGTAACACTAATAGTTGCAGTACCCAGACTTATCAAATCGGTTTTACGCTGATCATGAAAATGCAGATTACGAGTGTTTTCAACTAGATATTGCCGTGTAAACGTAAATCAGTGTCGAACGGAATCTCGATCTCACTACCACAAATGTAACGCTCACTCTATCACAATGTAAATATACCTAAGTAGCACGTCTTAATGATGTTTCTAAAATCATTATGACATTATTAATACGTCATTTGACGTCACCGTGCTGTCTGGGTACGTGAGCCGAAGTTCCGTCTTATATCATTTAAAACAAACAGATATATCGCCTTTCTTCTACATCTACACAATATATTGCACAATCTTTATTACGCAATCCATAACAATTTTTAATAATTATTTTATGCAATATACTATCTTATTTTATTTAGAGTACTTATTAAACCGAGAAGCGTAGATGTGTTGCGCAAAGCCAGTAAAAGTAAAGCGTTTTTTACGCAGTACATGTATGTACCCATGTACGTGCGTGTTCTCGGTTAGTACGTGCCCCCTCCACCACGGCACCACGGTGCTCTTGCTCTTGGTGCTGGCCGGCTCGAGTTTGTTGCATCACTGTTGTGTAGTGAAATTCCGTTCGACTATGGCAAAATCTATAAATATGGTGCCACGTATTTATAATATTTAATGGCACATAGTCACACGTAGTTTAGCATGGGCTAGTTAATAATACGTTAGTAGTAAGTTCTCTAAGTAAAATAAGATAGTATATCGCATAAAATAATTATTAATGATTGTTATGAATTGCGTAATAAGTTCTCTAAGTAAAATAAGATAGTATATCGCATAAAATAATTATTAATGATTGTTATGGATTGCGTAATAAAGATTGTGCAATATATTGTGTAGATGTAGAAGAAAGGCGATATATCTGTTTGTTTTAAATGATAATTCATGTTTGAAAACAAAATTAAATCAATCTGCATTATGAGTGTCGTAGGTAAGTACGATATTGCGTAAAATAGCCCAGTAAGCAAAAGCAGCTTACGCACACACTTTTACCATTTTTTCTAGAAAATGTACAGAATAAAGATATATTTTACATAATTTTACTGAAGGATGGCTTGGTTACAGTACCGAAACAATGGTTAACAGATGACAAGAAATACACATTTTGGCCATCTAATGTGCATACAGCACAATGTATCAATTTGATTAAATCTTGTGCTGAAGTAAACGTACAATGGGAAAAATACGAGATAGAATTTATATGTGGAACAGCAGGTTTGTATCTATTCTTAAATTATGTATACATTCATTAGACTTGCAATAATTTCAGTCGCTTGATTTTAATTATTGATTTAAATTTAAATTTTAATCATGCATATTTTATGCTGAATCATTGACTTACATAAATATTATTATAAAAATATCAGTTTTACAATTGTCTAAAAATAAATTATTTAGTATAGTAAATTCTTGTAATAATATAGTGTTTTGAAAAGCTCTCGAGATAAGCTACAAGAATATGTAATAAAAAATGAGGGATTCCAATTAAGAAAACATGGACCATATTGACCTCACCTTGAAAAAGTCTTTGTCTGAAATATTTTTTAATATCTCACTTCGTTTCCGAAAAATATGCCAGCGTCACTATAAATGCCTCACCCTGTATATAATATACAGGGTGTGTCAAAAGTCTGAATACACTTAAATATCTCGTAAACGTTGCATTTTAGAGAAAAATATTTCAGACAAAAGTTGTAAGGCTTAAAAAGACGCATTCAACGGTAATAGCTGTTTGACCTTGGATGGCGTTGCAAAGGTCAGATCAAGGTCAAACTGAATTTTTTAAATGGAATTGCCTACTTTTTATTGCATATTCTTGTAGCTTATCTCGAGAGCTTTTCAAAACACTATAATAAAGTATTTTTTCATTAAGTACTTTTTGAGTTATTTTATATTTTAATCTGACACATATTTTGATATAAAAAATAAAATATCTCGTAAAATATTTAGTTTTCGATAATCTTACCGTAATACTTTTATGTACAGAATAATGAGACAAATCAATTAGT
>NW_021850507.1:94055-102557 GCF_003651465.1 Formica exsecta
GTGTGTGTGTGTGTTTGTGTTTAAATGCACGTGTGTAAATAATTGAGCGAGCTAGCGAGTGAGTTAATGAGTTAGGGAAGGAGGGAGGGAATGAGTAAGTGAGTGAGTGTGTGTGTGAGTGTATGAGTGAGCGAGTGAGTGAATGAATGAGTAAATAAGTTAGTAAGTGAGTAGTGAATGAGTAAGTGAGTGCGTTTACAATGTGTGTGTGTGTGTGTGTGTGTGTGAGCCAGCGAGTGAATTAATGAATAAACAAGTTAGTAAGTGAGTAGTGAGTGAGTAAGTGAGTGCGTTTACAATGTGTGTGTGAGTGTGTGAGTAAGCGAATGATCGAGCGAGCTATCGAGTAAATGAATGCGTGAATGAGTTAGTGAGTGAGTAAGTGTGTGCGTTTACAATAAATGTTCAAACTGTTGACCCTGTACAGTTTGACAGTGAGCCAATCAATGATAATAAAGTTTTCATCGAAAAAGGATTTGTAATAAGTGTTTTGAAAACATCTCAACATCAGCTATAAAAATATGCAATAAAAAATAAGGGATTCCATTTAAAAATTTCAATTTGACCTTGATCTGACCTTTGCAACGCCATCCAAGGTCAAACAGCTATTACCGTTGAATGCGTCTTTTTAAGCCTTACAACTTTTGTCTGAAATATTTTTCTCTAAAATGCAACGTTTACGAGATATTTGAGTGTATCCAGACTTTTGACACACCCTGTATATAATATGATATGTTATATTCAATTGTATAAAATTATATACAATTATATATAGCATTATATATAACTATATAAAACTATATAAGATCAAATATAATTTTAATCTAACGGGAAAATTTTGGTTTGCATAAATATTTATATATTTGATTATACAGGGTGAGGCATCTAAGACAGGCCACCCGAATAATTCCCACAGTTTTGGAGATAGAAGAAAATGTTTGAAATAAAAGTTGTATGGTATCGAGGGGGAAATCTTGTGGAAGTGAACATTTTTTTTTAGGTTCCATTTAAAAAAATGAAAATGACCTTCAAATCTCCTAAGCGCCTCCACCTAAAAAAAATGTTCAGTTCCACAAGATTTTTCCCTCGATACTATACAACTTTTATTTCAAACATTTTCTCCTATCTCCAAAACTGTGGGAGTTATTCGGGTGGCCTATCTTAGATGCCTCATCCTGTATACAGGGTGTATCCTAAAAAGTGGGAAGTATTGCAATGAGAGATTCAGGACACAAAAATAAGAGAAAAAATTCATATAAACATATGTCCGATATGACCTTGTTTCCGAGTTACAGTCTGTTTTATTTTCCAATATTTCCAACTTTTTTCCATACAAAAGTTTAATTCTGATTGCATTACCTTCGGAAAATCCGTATATGAGATGTATGTCTGCCATTTAATTGTTTGACCAAGCCATAATTTTTTTAAATGTAGACTATTGCGTTAATAACGCTAACATACGATACGAATACGTTACTTTCACTGAGCACAAGATACAAACCGTACTACTTACAATACAAATAATACGCGTTTACAAATTAACAAGACCTTAAGTCCTTTAAATCTTGTACATAAACAGCAAACCGATATCCAAGTATACTATCTTAACTCTATTGGAAAATAAAACAAGATATAATTTGAAAACAAGGTCATATCGGACATATGTTTATATGAACTTCTTCTCTTATTTTTGTGTCCTGAATCCCCCATTGCAATACCTCCCACTTTTTAGGATACACTCTGTATAAGTATGATATATATGTATACATATATCGTGTCATGATGTACGATGCAACTTTGGTAGCTGACAACATTCTCATAGTAATAACGTATATAAAATTATGCATTAGATTAATTCTGAAGTCATTAAACCATTTGTATCTACATAGAAAAGCAATAGTTGATAACAATAAAGAAATATAAAAAAGAATGAAATCATCAAAACTCATAGAGATGGTTCACAATGATACACAACTGTATTTTTATTTTTTTGATACACTCCCAGATAGCCAAGTTTGCCCGATCACGTATCGTAAATTATGCATTATACAGGGTGTATCTGAAATGATGCACTAAACTTTAAGAGCATATTCTAGAGGTCAAAATAAGACTTTTTTTCCTATGAACATGGGTCCGCAAATGAACCCTCCTCCGAGCTAGAGGCCCCTAAAGTTTGGGGAAAAAATTAAAAATTGGCTGTATTTCAGAAAAAAAAATTATATCGCCGAATAACCGCAGTCAAATTGAAAGCAGAAAATGTTCGTACTTCAGCCGTAAGTTCTTAACAATGAACTTCACACATTTTCGAATTTTAGCTCGGAGGGGGGTTCATTTGCGGACCCATATCCATAAGATAAAAAAGGCTTATTTTGATCTCTAGAATACGCTCCTAAAGTTTAGTGCATCATTTCATATACACCCTGTATATGTGTATTATATCGGTAGAACTCTGGCAGCAGCCGCGCATGATTTGCCATTTCAATTAGTGTCGGCAGAAATGCAATAGAATACAAGCAATTTCTGCATCATTAAGTATATGCTAGAAAAAATGCTGCAAAATTTAAGCAGAAGTTCTTGGCATAAAAATAGTAGATTTAAAGCATTGCGTGTTGGCACAATATGTCAACAGAAGCTAAATAAAAACTGAACATAACATGACACATCATTCTATATCGGCAGAATATCGTTAGAAATCGAGTTCATCTGCAAGCACGGCGTAACGACAGAACTGCTGCAAAAATTAAGCATGCGCAATTACAGCAATATTAAGATATGCTGTATCAAGTTACAGTTCTTCCGTTTACCTATATGACATATCTATCTCGTAATCAAGTTTCTGTTACAGGCAAATATAAAGATGGCAAAGCGCTTAACGGTTAACAAGATTAAAAATGTGTAATGGCTCCTACACACAGGATGCGGCGACGCGGCAAGCGTTGTCACATCCTGTATCCTGTACTAGAGACATAATATCTATTTTTATCAGCTTAATTTCTGAATTCTAACAAAGGACTCAGAATATTAAACTAAAAGTTTGGAAACCGAGTGGATAATTAGAAAATTTATTAATTGACAATCGTGCAATTTCTCTATCCCGTAGATATCATACACGAAGTATCAGGCTGCCTCCCCATGCGGTGTAAGATACGTACGCGCCACCGCCGCGTAACCTGCATATTCTAGTAATATGCCAAAACTTACGCCATTTAAAAAGTCGCCATGGAGCATATTTCGTAAAATTTTGCGTAAAGCGTAACAAGCTTAACCAATAAGAGATCAGGCCTTCTGTTGTACAACAGAGCAGAAATACTAAATGGATTCTCGATTGGTTGTTATTATTTAGATGTATTGCTAAATACGCGCCATGAAAATGGGGTACTTTGCATGTATGAATGTGTGGAAGCGCAATGTATGTAGTCGTATGCATGGTTAAGATTGCAATAAATAATAGCATAATCTGTTGTTAAACTCGGAGTCGTTACATTTAATCTTTTTCGTTGCCTACTGGAAATTTTGAAGGTAAAGAAGGTAATTTTTTCATTATTTTTGTCACGTGCATTTAGTCCCTCTGCCCTAAAAGAACCTAAATTATTTATTTTTTAAATCTTTATTAGATTATAAGTATATTTGAAATACTCGTTTTTCGAGAGTTCATGGGATCTCTTGAATATGGATTCTAATCACATATTAGCGATTATTGGCATACGATTGCAGAAGTGGAGGAAGACAAAACAAACGCTTCAACGCCGGAAAGTTGGAAAACGGAATATATTGGAACTCATTGCACTATGGAAACTTCTAGTGAAGCGTGAAGAAGAACATAGTCAGAGAATATGGGTTCGCCCAATATTCACACAATTGCGAAGACATATGCAAGGAGTCAATGACAATTTGGTCAAAGAAATGGAGCTACAAGGCTTGGAAATGTTCTACAATTACTGTAGAATGTCTATAGAAATGTTTGATCAATTGCTGAATATTGTTGGGCCTCTCCTTGAAAAACAGACTGTTGTTCGAGATCCAATACCGGCACGTGCACGGCTTCTAGTATGTTTGCGTTACTTAGCCTCCGGTGACAGTATGGCCTCAATATCTTATGCATTTAGGATTGGAATAAGCACTGTTCCAAAAATAGTATCTGAGACATGCGAGGTATTGTGGAATTCTCTCCACGAATCTGTAATGCCACCGACAAACAAAGAAAGTTGGTTGAGAATCGCGGATGAGTTTAAGGAAAAATGGAATTTCCCGCATTGTATAGGTGCGATAGATGGGAAGCACGTTGTGATTCAGGTGAGTTCTTTTTCAGAATTTATTTTCTATTTATTTGTATTGAGAAGTGCTAAAAGATTAATCTCTGACAATTAAACTTTTCTGTTTGTCTTTCAGGCACCACCTCACAGTGGGTCAGTATATTATAACTATAAAGGGACTCATAGTATAAATTTGTTAGCAGTTTTGGACGCCAATTACTGCTTCACACTAGTCGACATTGGAGCCAAGGGTAAACAGAGTGATGGAGGTATCTTTGCGAACTCAATGTTTGGTCAACGATTTGAAAGAAATGAAATAAATTTGCCGCAACAGAGTGCAGTGGAACCTAGCGGGCTCCCTTTACCATATGTATTAGTGGCAGATGAGGCATTCGCTCTGAAGCGGTATATGATGCGACCGTACCCTCGATGTGGTCGATTAAATCGTCAGAAAAAAGATACGAAGCGACCTCCTTATACTACGGGCGACTACAGTCGCCCGACGCATAGCGCGCACATTTTGAAATAATAAGCATACAATATACATCTTATCAGCATTGCAGCACTTGAGAAAGCTTATTTATCTTTTATTTACTTCAAGCTCGATGCTCTTTTTTTTATTAGAAAGAATAACAATATATTAAACAATCAAATATGATTTAGGCATAATAACTTTGAAGTATGCGCGCGGATCGTATCGTATAATGCATTTCGCGGCAGAGACGGCTGTTAAAACAAAAGGGTTAAAAGGAACTTTAACAGATGAAAATATAAATAAACAAACGTTTCGATCCTGTGGCTCGTGTCCGTGTAGGTACTCTTCTTTGAGTTGATTTCCATGAAAAATCTGTCGTGGGTGATGGGGTTCGTGAAAGAACGTCGATGGAATCAAGCGTCTGTGAAGAAATATTTGTGGGTGTCGACGTCCGTGAAGGAATATAAGAAAATGCCGGTGTCTGTGGAGAATTGTTGATAGCCGAAATCTGAAGCGTCGTCGAAGGCTTAGCTAAGGTATTACCCTCGTGTTGCTCGTTTCCTGTGTCAAGTGAAGTATCTACTTCACTTTTAGCACTGGAATCTGTCAACGAACTTACTGTCCTGGAATATATTAATGAATAGGTTACACATGTGACAAACTCTTTTCAATTTCTGACCAAACAAAAGGAGTGATATATGTACATGTGAATGTTAAAGAGTAAGAACTTACGGCCGTGTCTGCAATGAATCGTTCAGGAATCTCATAAGTTCATAATATTGAAACCTTGACTTATTCTCGGTAATGACATTAGCAGCAGTACCTGCCGATCCGCTGGGCACGTACGCCCGAACCTTTTTGCGGGCTTTTATGTAGTTGTCTCGTAGATATTTCCATCGAGCCTTAGCCTCTTCTGAACTGAGGGATCCTTGAAAAATAATTTAATTTTAAAGCTCATTTACTATAAACGACAAAATAAGAGTAAGGTCCTTCTACAGATGATGAAATGTACCTCCTAATATGTTTGAAACTTCCACCCATAATGCATTTTTGCGCAACATGGTTCTCTCCGAAGCAGGTACACGAAAGTCGTAAAGCCCACGTTTGCTTCTAACTGCTTCAATCAACAGTTCATTCAAATTTTCTTTTTTGTCAACAACTTTGGGTTCTTTTCGACTGTTAAATAATTATATTATTTAATTTATGTTCGGGAGTCGATCTCGACGAGATCGCCCGAATCTTAAGAAACGCTCAGAGATGAGCGAGAAGCGGTGTGTAACGCGAATCCGTAGATCCGTTGGAGGATAAGGAGATTGAGAAAAGAATCGAGTGCAGATTGTTAGTAATGTTCCTTTTATTTTGAATAATAGGAGCGAGCGACGGCACGTATTCCGCGATTCCGACGGAAATCTTCAAAATGTCCTGTTAATGACTGCCCTTTTTTCGCGGTTCGGAAATCTTGATTAAGAGCTTCTTGCTAGAAACTCTCGCGAAAACGGAAATCTTGACCGCGAACGCTGGATGGAATTTAGCGCGAGGTAGAGAACATTCGCGATGCTGATAACGAGCGTCGACTCTCGAACTCCAAACAAAACTTTTACAATATCTGAGCACTAAATAATGAAAGAAAACGAATTGAGATGTGACCAAATTGCTCGCCGCGAGAATATGAATGCGATATTATGCGAGACAATTCGGACCGAATATGAGACGAGTAAGCCTACTGCGTACGCGACACGAGCGAGAATAAGCGAAATGCGAATGCGAAAAGGCGATGAATTTCGACCGGCTCGAATCGTTGTCGTAGGCAGACTAAATCGACCGACCGCGGAAACTCGCGCTCTGCCGATGTGAATAACAAGTTTTTCGGTATCGAACGTTCTCGAATCAGGTGTTTAGTCGCGGTCGACCGATTTCCATAATAGGAGATTTTCGGCACCGAATGTTCGAGAATCGAGGTGTTTGTCACACTTTTTCTTTGTTTTGATCACGCGATCACGCGCCGATCGGCTGATCGCGACGTTTATTCTCGCTCGTGTTTTGATTGCGACTCTTACCGTTCAGATTTGTCGGTTGAATTTACAGTTTGAATTTATCGATTAAAGTAAATGTTTCAGTCTTGAACAATTTATTTAATAGAACGAAATGAACGTGAAAAGCAATACAGCAATTATACCTATTGTCACGACATAGTTTTCGTCAACGCTGATGTGGTCTACACCTTCGATATAATGTTTGAAGCAGTCATGATCAATAAAATTTGTAGTGAAGCGGAAAATCCACCCACAGTACCCACATTTGTGCTGTATTAAAAAAGGAAATATGTAAATGAAGATAATAAGCCGCAGCAGGCTGTTGAAACTAGCCCAGACATGCAAATGACAGAATAATATCATTATCGGGCATAACCTTGAAATTATTTCGTCATACTGTGCAAGCGATGTACTAAATTACGTTCAAGTATTGAATGGATTATGTTTACAAGATTTATATAGAATTTATTAGAAGAATTTATTATCTTACCCGAATTTGATCCATTTTTTCCAACCTTTGGTCTCACAGCCGAATGTTTCTCGATGATCGTCCACAAATACACACACGTCACTAATACACATGCATCACCGGTTTACGCGAAAAATTGGATTTGGCGTATCGGCAATAGCGTAAAACGCGTCAAATAACTAGGTGGATTTGCGTATTGTAGCAAAGACCATTTGATTGGCTGACATGTTTAGCGCAAGTTACGCGGCGGTGGCGCGTACGTATCTTACGCCGCATGGGGAGGCAGCCTAAACTGATAAAAATAATTAAAATGTCATTAATCGCATTTTGCAGGCTTTATATACGCTCATGACAAGAACTTGAATACGGGTATAGAAAGTAAATAATATATCATTCCGCACCGATAGAGGCCTAATAAATTAACAGTTCTTTATAAATTTATTTACATCGCGAGCTCATAAAAAGTACACCCGTTACAACTTTACAGCTTCCAGTTAGCCATCCCCACTACCTAACCACACATGGTTTTTTTTTACTTTTTGGATAAATTATGGACCACCAAACGTTGTAAATAAAGGATTTGTGACCACCTTACGATTCTGCATCGAATAAGTCCTGATTTAATCGATTAGACTAATAATTAAAAATGTTCGGCTAACTTTATACCAATATTTTAATTATTTAATTTTAAAAAAACGATTGACCACCAAACGTTTTAATTAGGCTACCAATCATCACCAAACGACCACCAAACGATTAGATAATTTTAATTATTAAAAAGTTGAAGTGGTCCGGCTAACTTTACGGATCTGAAAAAGCGTCCCACGAAAATCGTCGGCATTGCCTCTCTCATGGCGAATTCGATTGGATGCACTAGCGCGCACTGAGTGCGCACTCTTTCAGTGCTTAGTATTCGATTGGCTTGCCCTGTACTGGTTCAGAATTTTATGTGTATTCGGTTGATAGTGCACTAAAAGTATGTGCTAGTGAAAACGTGTTCGACTGAACTGCATTATCCCAGTGCAGTGTTATTTGTACGTTCGGTTGAAATACATTGCACTAGTGCAGAAGGCACTGAATTGCACTGAGATTTTCGACAGTGCAGTTCAGTGCAAATTTGAGTATTCCAATGAAAAAATATGGCAGCTAAAATATTATTATTAGATGAACTGTTAAATAATTCGAGCAGTTTTAGCGATGAAGAAATTATGGCAGTATTAATGCGACATGAAACACAAATTCCGAAAGTTCAGAATATGATAAATATTATAA
>NW_021850508.1:0-908 GCF_003651465.1 Formica exsecta
GTATTAATTAACTTTTCGAGCGGTGTCTTCTTCTGTATGGCTGATGAGGCTTCTGTTTTTCAAGTGGAATCAATTACAGCCATAAACTTAGCTGAATAAAGACATCATTGCAGCTCCATTTTCGTCTGCGTTCGTAAATTCTGTTGAAAGTAACTAGATTTTTACTGGCGAAAAACTGCAACGTTGTCAGATTTACTGAATTGTTTCGATACGCTGAGTAACGAATCTTGCATCGATAGATATCGTTAAGGCTAAGTTACAGAATCACGCCGCATCGACAGCGTCGGTCGCGCAAGCGACAAAAATTGATAACTAGCGATAGCGACAATCGTCGTCGCTAAGTTAGAGAATTCCGCTACTGCTAGATATTCCTCGGTTTAATGTTTGTGAAGTGCAAAGAGTTCCAGAATATAGGCGTTTAGTATTACATGAAAGAAAAGAATCGTGGAATCCACCGGACGTAACAGATGTATAGTCAATATGAATGATGTAACGCTCTTTAAATGTATTTATGTGATTCTAAAAATAGATTGTTTAGTAAGATAGATTGTTGCTTGTTACAAAATATTGTAATTTGCTTATACTACATTTATTTATAAATGTCAAATTGTTTCCGAATGTTATTAACGTCGTACAGATTTTTTCTTTTAAACAAATTCCGGAAATTCATAAAATTAATTTCTCACGTTTATTTTGTTTTAACTACACAATTTTTCGTATTACTGTGTAATGCAATTTATTGTGAAAAATTCTTATACAAAATAGTATTATTTTAATTATTTTAATACAAAAACACTCATATTCAAATTAAAAAACTGTTTTACGGAATAGTTATTTTAATTTTCTACAAAAATAGTGAGATTTATGATAAAAATATTGCGCCAACTAATAAAAATTTGTTACAAAAT
>NW_021850509.1:0-2494 GCF_003651465.1 Formica exsecta
TTATGTGTAAATCAATTGAACTATTGTTAAAACTTATCAGAACTCTTAGAATTCTGCCGGATGCAAGTAAATTTGAAGACTATTTGTGAGATGCTGACAATTGAGATGCTAGGTTCACACCGGTGGTAATTATGTAGAATAAGGCCTTTTCTGAATTTTAACAAATATGATCGGATCTCTCAGTAAAACTCTTTGTTGTGACTCCAACATCGAGAGATTCGATCATATTTGTTAATATTCAGAAAAGGCTTTATTCTACATAATTACCCATATTTGTTTTGTTTTCTTGTCATAATATAATAAAGTGCATGCTTAATATAATAAAGTACGATTCATGTCAAGATGTCATACAAGTATCGGACAATCGGGTTTTTATAATCTATGGGCTGAATTGCACAAAAGATTAATAAACGTATCTCGTGCGCTGTACTGTACCGTATATCTTTGCAGCAGAGAGATATAAACGCATAAAAAAAACATACTAGAGATACAAGATTTCATCGCTTACCTAAAATTATCGATCATTTAATCAAGTTGTAAAGATTCTGCTGAACGTTTTTTAAAGAAACAGTAAATACTGATAATTAAATAAAACGATAAAAACAATAAAAACGAAAAGTTATTACATAATCAATTGTTTCAAATTATTAACAAAAATAATAATTTATGACGAAAAGCAAACCACAAAAAATTATAATTGTTAACAACTAAATATTATCATTTATTTAAATTGTATATGACATACGGTTAATAGATTTATGTAATGTTTATAAAAATTATATAAAAATTACATTTATATATCATTATTGATAACGTTTATATTGATTTATATCGATTTATATTGATTATATCGTCTTTTTTTTTTACTGACAACGAGTTTTTTGATACTCACAGGTTACAATAAAATAGCAACAATGACAAAGTTAATTGTAAATATAATATAGAGAAAAAATATCTTTTTGTCATATTATATTATACATATATATACATTATGCAACAAATTATGTTACCTTGCATATATAAATTGAGGCCTGGCTAACATTTTTTTACATATCTATTATTTTTAATATATGCAATTCATCAATAAGAAACAAATTTGGTGAAGCAAAGTCTTAAATAACTTATTTATCAAACAGGTTTATCGTAATTAATTTTAAGTCTATAAAAGTTTTTTTTTTATATTCTTCTTTATATCGCATCAGTTTTTCGCCATGCACAGTTTGATCCTTATCTTCCACAATCTAACTTAAGTAAAGAAATACGCAACATTTTTATTTTTTATTACGTTTTTAATTAATGCTCCTAAAATTGGAATACTAAAATCTTTCGCGCGTTAAGACTATTTACCTTGCTTTTTACCGCAACAGAATAATTAAAAATAACTATTATACAATTGAATTATTAAAATGATCGGAATCTTGACATAATATCAAACATGATTTCATCCGAATAACTTTCAGTCATGTAACAATATTCACACGCCTTTTTGCAAAATAAATTTTTAAAAATTTACGATTAATAACGGATAAAATCTCTTGTATAGCATATGGGTATAATTAATGCTCCTAAAATTGGAATACTGAAATCTCTCGCGCATTGAGACTATTTACCTTATTTTTTATCGCAAAAGAATAATTAAAAATAATTATTAAATCATTAAATTTATTGTGACAATATTCACTCACCTAACCTTTTTGCAATCCGTAAAACAAATTTTTAAAAATTTACGATTTATAACGAATAAAATCTATTTCATATATTGTATAGAATAAGTATAATTAAGATAAAAAACCTGCTCAGAGTATGTCAGATAATAATACGAATACACACATACATATGTATATTCCATACATGCATAAATAAGATTGATTGTATAAAAACTATTGCTATATGTTAAATCCAAGCTCATAAAAAAAGGTCTACAAATGAAAAGTTAAAAGTCTATGTGCCAAAATATTTATTTTTCAATTAGAGTTTGCGAAATATTCATTAAACTGTCAAACGATACAGACAAAAATCTAATAAATAGTAGCTCTATATTTACGAAAAGACACGAGAAGATTAAGTATCATTCACATCTAAATTCAAAAGCGTGTTTGTCAGATAATATAAAAACTTCTTGTTAACTTATTGTCTTATACATTAATTCTCCAAAAAAAGGCCCAAAAAAATGTTTAGTACAACTTTCCCATATATATTAAAATTTATAACTTCTCACAATTAAAAAAAATTGTTAGAACTTTCGTTTTTTTATTTCTTTTATTAAATACAAAGTTTCTTTATTTCAAATATAAATATTATCAATTTGCTTAATTAATTTGATATATGCGGCAATTAGCTCGCCTTGCAAAAATCTTGAAAGACATATCTTAGTTTAAATATACAAATAATAATTAATTCTTAATGCAATTTCATTAATTTTACAATCTCATTAATTTCTGACACACAAATTTTTATAACTTTTAATTCTGTAATTATAAATCTGTTGCGTATT
>NW_021850510.1:0-809 GCF_003651465.1 Formica exsecta
TGGAGGCCCTCTTTCCATCAGAGGGCCCCCCTTCGACGCGGGTGGTTGCCAAGAGGCGGCCATCACGTGGTCTGAGGACTTGGAGGTTTCAGAGGACGAGATGGCCGGTGTGATCCGTCGGTTGAGACTCCGGGGCAATAAGGCCCCGGGCCCCGATGGGATCCCCGGCCGGGTCTGGGTCCTGGCTTTGGCCCAACTGTCCGGGCGCCTGAGGCGGCTGTTTAACAGCTGCCTCAGGGAAGGTGTGTTCCCCCGGCATGGGTGGGGGCCAGACTGGTCCTCATCCCGAAGGGGAGCAAACCCGGCAGCGTCCCTTCTGCCTACAGGCCAATATGCCTGTTGGACGAGGCGGGAAAGCTCTTGGAGAGAGTGTTGGCGAACCGCCTCGTCCAACACCTGTCCCGAGGAAGGATGGACCTCCACCGAGACCAGTATGGATTCCGCGGGGGGCGATCGACCGTGGACGCAATCTTGCGCGTGCTGCGGTCCCTGGAGTCCATCATGAAGAAGGGCAGGGTAGTGCTTGCGGTGTCTTTGGACATCCGCAACGCCTTCAACACCCTGCCCTGGAGTATGGTGGGGTAGGCCGCTAACACCTTTGGCCTCCCCCCCTACATGGTGGAGGTCCTGAGGAGTTACTTCCGGGACAGGTGGCTGGAGTACCCTGACAACAGGGTACTCCTGCGCAGAAGGGACGTGTACTGCAAGGTTCCACAGGGGTCCGTGCTGGGCCCCACTCTGTGGAACCTTGCGTACAACAGGGTGCTGGGTATTGCTCTCCCCCCCGGCTGCAGCGTCGTCTGCTATGC
>NW_021850511.1:0-204 GCF_003651465.1 Formica exsecta
CTTTGTGTATATACCGAGACCCGGACCGAACTGAAATCGAAACCGTTCCGTTTCCGTTTGTTTTGATCAAACCGAAACTGTAAGTAAACCGAAATTTTGTAAAGTTTATGACATCGGAACCATAACCAGATCGGTTAAATTATTTTCGGTTTTCTCAGTTTTTTTTTTGCTATTCTTATTCTATACTTTATTACTTTTTAAAGT
>NW_021850512.1:0-204 GCF_003651465.1 Formica exsecta
CTTAATGAAAAAATACTTCATTATAGTGTTTTGAAAAGCTCTCGACATAAGTTATAAGAATATGTAATAAAAAATGGGGGGTTCCATTTAAGAAAATATCAATCACATTGACTTGGCCTTGAAAAGGTCACTCAAGATCAATTCCATATTTTCATCATGTTTCCCCCTCTGAACCCTACAACTTTTGTATAAAACATTTTTTTC
>NW_021850513.1:0-4154 GCF_003651465.1 Formica exsecta
TCTTATATCTAATCGAGAGGGTTTTACTTATCGTATAACAATCCGCACGCTACCGCTGTTCGCATCAGAGAGAGCGAGTCACCGTGTCTCGCTGAATCGCTATCCCTCTGAGTCTTCACTTTCGCCACGTGTCGTTCACATTTCTACGGCAGTTCCTTTAATAGCGCGCAGTTTAAGTCAATACATCTAATCCCATTTACATAGTTATCCTTGCACACAAATTACATTTCTTAACAGTAACAACAAGCAAATATCTATTACCAGAAAAGGTTATCGACTGCTCTTACCACTGAGCTATTCAGACCTCACACCTTACGCCACTTTAACAGTACATACGACTCCAGAGCGATGTTGGAATCTCGCTCAATGGATGCAGTGCCGATTGTCACGGAGAGACGAAATCCCCAGCACGTCTCCAGAGCGGTCTAATCATATTAAACGATTGAAAATTGGCCCCCATAGCCGCTTAGCGATGAGTCTTGACTCGTCACCAGTATGAATGGAAGCCTCCTCGAGTAGTCCATCCTAAACCACTACGCCTAAGCAGCCCCCTCTTCTGCTCCCAATTAATAATACGATCTTCCACCGTCACCACGTGGTGGATCTAGTGGACAGATTACCAGCACTTACGCTGGCACAGATGTACACCGCAGAGTGAAGCGAGGGGGGGGGGATTTAAGGGAGGAGGCACGAACCAAGCATCCATCTCTTCCGTGGCAGCGGCACTGTCGTGTCTGTGTAGGGCGTTTACACACTTCCTCCTCCCGACAAATAATTGTTAGAAAACAACATTTGCGGGTCTGAAAAAATATGCGAGGTACAAGTGGCTGAATCGGAAATCGAACCCGAGTCTTTCGCTTTCCGCGTATCATTCTCGCCGCAGTACGGACTGCATTTTGTGGTTCGTGGAAAAATTAAAAAATTTAGCGCAACGCGTAAAGACTATTTTAACGACGAATGTCCCCATGGTAAATTTAACGCGAGATGAGCGGGAAAAGTTTCACAGCGCGACACACTGTCATATTTGCGAAAAACCGTTCGAGCAAGACGATACACGCGTACGCGATCATTGCCATCTTACCGGGCGGTACCGAGGTCCCGCGCATTCAAACTGCAATTTAAATTATAAAGACTCTTTTTGCATTCCAATAGTTTTTCACAATTTATCCGGTTACGATTCACATTTTATCATCGAGGAAATAGCTACCGCGTTCGAAGGCTCGATCAACGTACTACCGATAACGAAAGAAAAGTATATTTCATTCACAAAACACGTTAAAGATACCGCCGAAAGATCAGATTGGCGAAGCGATATAAAGCTACGGTTCATCGATTCGTACAAATTTCTCAGTACTAGTCTCGAAAAATTGGCATCGTTTCTAAATAATGATAAACTCCAAATTTTAAAATCGAAATTTCAAGATTTATCGACCGAAGAGTTCAATTTATTGACGCGAAAAGGTGTCTTTCCATACGAATACATTGACTGTGTCGATAAGTTGCACGATACGTCTTTACCACCGCGCGAATCATTTTACAGTTCCTTGACCGGTGACACCGTATCCGAGAGCGATTACGCGCACGCCGAAAACGTCTGGAGGCGGTTCTCCGTTCGAACGCTGGGCGAATACAGCGACTTGTATTTAAAAACGGATGTCTTGTTATTGGCCGACATTTTTGAAAATTTTCGCGACAAATGTATCGAGAGTTATGGGCTCGACCCCGCGTATTATTATACTCTTCCCGGATACACGTGGGACGCCATGCTAAAACATACGAATATTACGTTTGAATTACTTACTGATATCGATATGGTTATGTTTATCGAACGGGGAATACGCGGTGGCCTGAGCCAATGTTCCGGCAGATACGCGCGAGCCAATAACAAGTACACGCCGTCTTACGATCCATCGAAACCATCGTCGTACATGATGTATTTCGATGTAAACAACTTGTACGGTTGGGCGATGTGTCAACCGTTGCCCTATGCCGAATTTCGATGGGTCGACGACATCTCTGACTTTAACGTTAGCGCGATCGCTTCGGATTCACCCATAGGTTATATTCTCGAGATCGATCTCGAGTATCCGCAACATCTTCACGACGCGCACGCGAACCTACCGTTCTGCCCGACGCGCGATAAGCCGCCCGGCAAGCGGCAGGACAAGCTCCTCGCGACATTATACGATAAGAAGCGTTACGTCATACACTATCGCAACCTGCAACAATGCACGCGTCACGGCCTTCGCGTCGCAAAGATACATCGCGTATTACAATTCGCTCAATCCGCATGGCTCCGCGATTACATCAAACTCAACACCCGGTTTAGAACGCGCGCGACAAACGATTTCGAGAAAAATTTATACAAGTTAATGAACAACGCGGTATTCGGTAAAACGTGCGCAATCACGTCGATGTAAAATTATTAACAAAGTGGGACGGACGATACGGCGCGGAGGCGATGATCGCGAAACCAAATTTTCACAGCAGGAGCGTCTTTTCGGAAAATTTGGTCGCTGTCGAATTGTGCAAACTCGAGGTGAAATTTAATAAACCGATCTACGTCGGTATGTGCATCCTAGACATTTCTAAAACGTGTTTGTACGAATTTCATCACGAATACATGGTACCGTTATATCGAGAGAAATGTAAAATAATGTACACCGATACAGACAGTTTGATTTATCACATCGAGTGCGAGGATGTGTACAAGAATATGAAACGCGATATTGCTAGATTCGACACGAGCGATTATCCGGCTAACAACGCGTACGGTATACCGCTCGAGAACAAGAAAGTGCCGGGCTTGATGAAGGACGAGAATAACGGTGCGATCATGACTGAATTTGTCGGGCTTAGAGCAAAAATGAACGCGTTGCGAGTAGATAGTAAAAAGGATACAAAAAAGGTTAAAGGCGTCAAGAGTAACGTCGTAGCGAGAACGATAACGTTCGACGATTACACGCGGTGCCTGCACGATGAAATTGAAATGACTCGACAGCAGTCCTGCATAAGGTCAAAATTGCACGAAGTGTACACAATCAGCGAGACAAAAATCGCCCTGAGTCCGTACGACGACAAGCGATATATCGTACCTGATTCGACCGACACGCTACCGTGGGGACATTACCGGATACCCTTATAATGTAATGTAATGTAATGTATGTATGTATGCATGTATGAATGTATGTATGAGGAAAACAAAGAAATATATTTCTATCTTTCTTTTTTCTTTTATATTTCATATTTTATATGCTGTATACATCCTACACATATTATACTTTTATATATTTTTACATATTTCAGATACTTTATATGTATTTTATATTTTTCATATGTTAAAAATAAAATACAGTTTGTACGAATTAAACCACATTGTCCTTGTGTATCCAAGAGTTGTGCGATCCATCGAATCCCAACCATTTCACGTAAACCTCGTCACCCTTTCTGCGCAGAACTTTCTCCACGAGATACACGTCCGGGTAAGTCGCGCGACGCAACTCGTACTCGTAGAACGCCCCAGCGACAGATTTTTTGCGATAGTCCTCGAGTAAATAGGTTACGGGATTAGTACGCTGCACTTTAACGATCTTAAACACCTCGGTGGTCCAATTTGGCGTGTAACCCTTCTCGAAGATCGTCTTGTACTTGCTAACGCGTACCGAGTCACCTACTTTGAACTTTGCCGGACCCGCGATTTTTATCACGCTGTACACCGTAGCCAAGAGTCTTACCTCCTACCATGGAATCTCCTCACAAAATCCGACAAATCATGTGCTTCCTGGCTGATCGCGAATCATCATGGATTACGATGGGAAGACGGAAATGTGCTGTACAGCATGGCTAAACGCTTGATTACATCAGCCGTGCTTGGTACAGAAGAGGATGACGAGACGTCGACTCTCGTGTACGTCAAGGGATGCCAGAAACGAGAATGGCTGGTGGATTTGCTTGAGAATCTTGCGAGAGAAAATTTAATCATCGAGACTTTGGATGCTGATTACGAAGATATTGAATCTTTAAATAATCTAGATGTTACTAATACTATACGATGCGGAAAACATGTTAAGAATTGCGCATTACAGAATGTATTAAAAATATTTAGCTGGTGGTCGCAACGCCAAAAAAAATTGCAATATTTTTATAAATAAAAT
>NW_021850513.1:10488-14047 GCF_003651465.1 Formica exsecta
TAATCATGGCTATTTGTGATAAAATTTTTTGAATGTCTCATGCTGAAATTTTTCTAAATTATTTAATACTTTTTTTTTAGAATTTTGCCGTGGTGGAAGGAATGGACATATTGTCACGGTATGGGTGCGAGTTACGAAATGTGGACAAAAGTATTACAGTTTTGGCAAAAGACATCTGATCCAAAGGAATCTAGTAAAATTTTAAAATTCTTGGTTTGCACTAAAAATAAAAAGGCGATCAAATCGATGTTAACTAAGGAAAAAAATATCTTTTCAAATTTACAAGTTAAAGACCATATTAAGATTTTTTCTTTAACTGTTGCAAAGCATGTAAAAAAGAATAAAGTGCTTGACTATGTATTATCTAATTTTAAAGAAGTGAAACCCAGGTAGAATGGCATTCTTTAATATATACTGTTTATAATCATGAAAGTTTATATTATATGTATTTATTACAAATCTGTTGTTTTATTTGCATAGAGAGATCAGTACAGTTGCAGCATTAATTAATATTATTAATCATGTCTACTCTAAGGCACAACTTGAAAAGGTAAATTTTATAAATCTAAGTAAAACACATATGTTTATCTATCAATCATTTCTTATAATCAAATGTACTTGCGCCTATTATATTTCATATATATATATATATATATATACACATAAATCTTCTTTAATTATGTAAAAAAATATGTGATATATGAAAAGCTATAATAATTATGGTCTATCAGTCACGCGAGAATATCATTGCGAATGCCATTTTTTATCGTGCATAATGCCAAAATAATTTGTTTTAGATAAATACATTTGTGCATAAAAATCTGGAAGAATTAATTGAGATTGTTAAGAAGAAGATAATAATACGTTGGTTACAATTAAAAATATATACACTTATTATCTGATGTTTTCATGATTGGACAAAATAAAATGGGAATGACCAACTAATACAAGTTGATGAAGGGTAACACAATTGTAACAGTTGCACATATTATGAATAAGTTTTTATATCATTTCTTTAGTTTTGTTTTTATATATTATTTCTCTTTGTTACGTTCTTTTTCTCTAATTATATTTAATATTTTTATTATTATTGTTAGAATATTAGTAATTTTAATATTAAATATGTATAATATTTTTTAAAATTGTTTTTTTTATATATTATTATATTAATATTTATTATTAATCTTTTTAATAATAATAATGACCAATATATATAATAGTTAATATTAATTTTTTGAAAAAATCGTTAGAATTAATTTTACTATTCTTAATATGTTATTAATATTTTTAATATTAGTACATTTTTGTAGTAATATTAAAATTCATTTAATAAAATGTTTACACATTTATTTTTGCATGCAAATATTTGTTCATTATTAATGTATTAGATAAGTAAAATTTGTAATATAATTTTTTAGTCTTATTTTTTGCAATAGATTTGTGTAGCAATATTGTATTTTTGTAAATTTTTTGATATAGCTATAATGATGATCTTATTACTTATATGTATATACATATATATGTATATATAGATATTATTTAATAATAAAATTACAATTGCTAAAAATTAAATAAACAATATTTTTAGAATATATAAAAATATTTTTAAATTTAATAAACTTTTTTATATAGCCGTAATGACGATCTCATTACTTATACATATAGCTATTATCTAATAATGAAATTTTAATTGCCAAATAAACAGTATTTTTAGAATACATAAAAATATTTTTGTTTAATAATATATATATCTTTTTCTATCTTATTGTTACAATACACACACATACACATTTATATTGTTGCGTCCGCTGGTTCGAGATAAATTGAAGCGCACTATTCAATTTAACGCTCGCAAATCGCATCACTTTCGCACCCGAGCAAATAATAGAACACTCGTTTAAGAAATAAAAATAACTTTATTGGAACAACAACACAATAATGTAATATCGCGATATCCAAACGTAAATACCGAACGTAAAAATATCCGAAAGTAAAAGACGGAGCTGTCTCAAACACGGTACTGCTACACAGCTACTCAAAGTCTGACATGACTGCCGCTATTTGTCAACATCCCACAACGCTCTTGGAGACTATTCTTCTCTATGATCTCGTTTCAGATCGATCGCCTTTAACGCGACCATGTACAAATATGCACGCATGGACGTAACATTGCTCCCCCTCTTCTATTGTCGTCCCGACAATCAATGCAGGAGGATAACAAGAAAATCCTAAGTTTCTTCAAAATATCAATTCCAAAGTTTTTAGTGTGACTTCCTGATCCCGAACTGCTGTTCAGGTTACCGAACTGCATGCCTTTCCAAAATATCAGTTCCAGGGTTTTCGGTGTGACTTCCTGTTCTACCCCGAATTGCTGCTCAGGTTATCGAACTGCACGCCGACTACACTCTATTGCTCCTTCTAGAAACTGGAAAACTGGAAAAATCTTCAGACAGCAGGGAGGTATTTTCCGTGAACCCAACGTCCTAAAAGGACTCCTCAAGTCTCTACGTTGGCATTCGCCCTACAATCCGATGGGAAAACCACGGATCAAAAACCGAGGCAGTCTTCTGAGATCAGGAGTTTCTCTATACTTTTCTTTCTAGCTACTCTTCACGTCCGTTATCCTCTAACCGCCTTTCCTTTAAGAAGAAAATTAACTTATAGAAATAAACAATTTTAATGAATACTATACTTTTAAATAAATACTTTTAAATAAATTATAAGTTATAACGGAATTTAAATATGATTTCCATTCTGATTAAGAACACTATTATTCTAAATGTCTTTAATGTAATTTAATTTAAATTTTAAATGTAATTTAATAAAACGAAGCTAACCTGTCTGCATGTACTACCTTTTTCCTATGTCTGTGCGATTTCCGAATACAATAAACCACATCACTTAATTTTTTAATCACTTCATAAGGTTTTTAATAAGTTTGTAATTTCGGAGCTTTGCCCCTTTTACGCCGAGGATTATAAAATCAAACCTTTTGATCAATCGTAAAATCGACTTTCCTAGCCTTCCGATCATAGGCAGATTTTACTTTTTCTGATTTGATATTAACTGATTCACGAACAGCTTCATGAATTATATCCAACTTTTTCCTCAAATCCAAAATGTAATCTTTGTTAGATAAATTACTTTTTTCCTTAGGAGGATTTCCCCGCAACAAATCCAAAGATAAACGCAAATTCCGAGCAAAATAAACCACCGAAAAAAAAAATCTTAGTGGTTTCATGTCTAGAAGAGCGATAAGCCAATAAAAACATTGGTATCCAACGATCCCAATCTATCTGATGTAAAGAAATAAACTTTGTTAAATAATTAAGAATCGTTCGCTGCTGCCTCTCTATTTGTCCATCCGATTGAGGATGTAAGGCAATTGTCCTTGTCTTTTTAATTCCTAATAAATTCGATAACTCCTGAAAGAGTTATGATTCAGAACATTTTCCCTGATCGGTGTGAACTTCCAAAGAAACTCCATGTCTCGAAATAACTTGATCTACGAACTGCCTCTGCAACTGAATTTGCCCTAATATTCCTTAATGGAATTGCT
>NW_021850514.1:0-203 GCF_003651465.1 Formica exsecta
CGTAACCAGTAAGACCGCTCCGGTCTCTGCGTCCTGATAGACTCTAGCACCGTTTGTATATATCACGACCTGTTCATATTGTAAGACCGCATTGTATATACCGCGACCTGTCCGTATTGTAAGACCGCACTGTATATACCGCGCATTCTGACTGTAAGGTTAATTAGACATTAGGATTCCCGCCAAGTGTCGCGCCGATTCCA
>NW_021850515.1:0-14649 GCF_003651465.1 Formica exsecta
GGACAGCGAGTTCGCTGCCCGTTCGAGATTTCTCGATATCGCACACATCCCATAACATCTGGGAATACGCGATATTAATAGTACCGCGTACGTATAAGAAATCGTCTCGGCGATTTAAACCGATTCACACGTTTTTGTGAACCACGCGCGCCGTCACAACAAACCGACCACGCGCCCCGCATCGCCTACCTTGCGTGTTTATATTCGCGTCGCCTATACTACAGCGAATCTCATTGTAAAGCTCGCGCAATTCATAACAACCGCGCCCCGTCAATAACGCATTAATACCCGCCGCACACCCGCTCCGCGGGGCCATGCTGTATTATTATTCCGCACCGATAGAGGCCTAATAAATTAACAGTTCTTTATAAATTTATTTACATCGTGTGTCTCACATACTTTCTACGAGCCCTGATCACGACCGAGCGAATCCGCGAGCTCATAAAAAGTACACCCGTTACACCACTTTATATTTAAACATTAAAAAGTATATGCGTGAAGACAATATGTTCCGCCCCCCCCCTGCGGGGGGGCTCCACTATTAAATAACTAGACACATAGGTTTGCGTTGAACTTCGCTTCGTGTGGAAAATGGAAAAATTCAAGGAGCTTCGTTCCCGAAATGTAAACAAACACTTTTTCCACATCTGATTTACACAAATACAACAAAAACAAACTTTATTTTTTCTTATTTTATAACAGAAGAAGCATTAGAACTGTGAAACTTTAAAATTGCATATCTCTGGAACCAGAAGAGAGCGCCACAAAATTCAAAGTGCTTATTACTTAGGAATGTGCCCTCTATAATATATGTGAAAATGAAAACGATTCGTGAGGTGTAAGTTAATCTGAACATTTAGCTATAATATATTTTAGTTCAATTTTCTCGAACTGTATTGCATAAATTGTAACCCAGCAAACCAAAATATGAATGTTATACATATAACATGTACATAATAAGTGCACATGTTACATTTATGTTATATAGCAGATATATTCGATGTTTGCTGGGTATATGTATCATATAGTGCGTGCGTGCGTGCGTGCGTGCGTGCGTGCGTGCGTGCGTGCGTGCGTGCGTGCGTGCGCTTTATTTCTAAAATGAGGTGTTGCCGCCCCTTTGGTTAATCACTTCATTTAGTCTATCTCTCATATTGATGCATCTGCTAATTTCAACTTGAGGGATTTCCGCTGAGATGTCTCATTTTTGGGTAAACTGTGTTTCTCGTGCTAAAGTCTACAAGCTTGCGAGCTAATGTGATACAGGTTTGCTAGTAAAAAAGTTTACTGTTACTTAAACTTTGTAGCCAAGTTCATCGCAAAATAAATCATCTCAGCGAAAATCAAGTGGCTCAAGTAATCGCTTTATTGCAAGATGGTAGATCTCAGCGATATGTTGCGAACAGATTTGGTGTAAGTCAATCCGTTGTAGCCCGTGCTTGGGCGCGCTATCAAGAGACTGGGCTCTATCAACGAAGAGAAGGCCAGAGTCGTAGGCGTGTCATCCATTCGGGAGGACCGTAACATTGTCAACATGGCTGTGAGGGAACGTATAACAAGTGCTCATTACATCAGAGCCCATTTGTTTCCAAATCAGCCCGTAAGCGATCAGACCATCCGAAATCGCTTGAGAGAAGCTGGCCTGAGATCACGAAATGTTTAATTATCGTTTAATTATTGTTTAATTATCAATCAATAATATTATCTTTAATAGTTGCTTTTACGAGACGATAGAACAGAAATAGAGTAGAAATCCAACATATTTTCTCTACATATTTAACACAATGCGAAAAGCTTGTATTTTATTGCTCTTTCCAAAGTATGCACATATCCTAGACAATTACTCTACATAATGATGTCGGTAATGTAACTATAAAGCGTTGGTAATATACCGACACTTTTAATTACACTTAGATGAGGGCGTTCACCCGTCGGAGTTCGCCTGTCGCTCTGGCATCCTCTTAACAACTTTCTCCTGAGATGCTATAATAGACACGCCCCTTACCGGAATATAAAGCCTAATCATTTACCGGCTCCGTGGCTGACGGGGGATATCAAAACCAGGATGAGAGAGAGAGAGAGAGAGAGAGAGACAGGGCTAGCCGAGCTTGGAGAAGAAGAAGAAGTACTGTCCACTACGCAGTTTACAGAGCACTGAGAAACCAGGTCCAGGAACTAGTACGTGCAGCCAAACGTGATCATTATCACAGGGCTTTCAACGACATACATGAACCGAACAACATCTGGAGAAGGTTGCGTCATCTTGGTCTTATCAAGCCAAAAGCTTCTAATGCGAAACATCTCTTCTCGATAGAAGAACTAACAATAAGTGATTATTTTTCGCATACTGTGAACGATGTGGAAGACTCAGAGGACTCTGGCTTTATTCATCTGGGAAATCAGATTTATGATGAGTCAAAGTTTTACTGGAGCAACATTGAGTCGCAAACGGTCATCAGGGCATTATCGCGCAATAAATCCAACGCTATGGGGATGGATGGACTTACCGCAAGGTTAATATTTCTTGCCCTGCCGTGCATTTTGCCCTTTATCACCCACATATTTAATTTTTGCCTCACCAACGGAGTATTTCCAGACACATGAAAGTCTGCGCTCATTTGTCCGATTCCATAGGTCAAATGCCTTACTAGCTTGCAACAATACAAGCCAATTTCGATCCTATGTACAATCTCTAAGACACTCGAGCGCATTGCGTCGGAGCAGATAACTGGTCACCTTGAAGCCCTTGATTTGCTGGATCCACATCAAACAGCATACAGGAAAGGCTTCTCCACGCAAACGGCTTTAATAAGAGTTATGGATGATATGCGGCTAGCAGCTGATCAAAGAAAAGTAACCGTTGCAGTAATTTTCGATTTTACCAAGGCCTTTGACAATGTCAATCACAACATACTTATTCGTAAACTGAAACAACTTCACTTCTCCTTTGCTTCATTGAGATGATTGTGTGCCTACTTGCATCAAAGAAGACAGGCAGTACGTGATCCGATCTCGGGCGAAATTTCTTGGGATCTGAGGATGGTGACGAAGGGAGTGCCTTAGGGCTCTATACTAGGTCCATTATTATTTGTCTTTACCTGTCTGATTTCAGAGAGATACTAAGATATTGTAAGTACGACTTTTACGCTGACGATCTCTTAATTTATCTACACGCGGGACCTAAGGACTTACACAACGAAATTAAAAAAGTCAACGACAATGTTATCAATGTTGCAAATTGGGCAACTAACAACCAACTCTTGTTAAATGCCAACAAAATAACGGCTACGATTCTCGGTACTGCCAAATACATTAACAATATAGTAACTGAGGACTTACCATGGATTATTGTTAATAACGATAGAGTTCCCTATAAGGAATCTGTGATTTATCTAGGGCTCACCATATCTCGGACATTATCATGAAATAAACAAATTATCAAAACCGTCTCTAAAGTAAATGCGGCGCTTTACCAGTTCAAATTATGCGGACAGCTTTTTTCTCTGTCTCTACGCTCACGACTTGTGGCAACATTGATCTTTCCGCTGTTCGACTACTGCTGCACAGTTCTAACTGATCATCGGCGAGCACAACCTAAGGCAGCAGCGAGCCTGCAATGCGTGGGTCAAATACGTTTTTTGGGCGAGGAGAGATGAACATATCACACCATTCTTTGACAAACTCGGCTGGCTAAAAATTAATACCAGACGGAAGTATTTTATGGGATGTCTGATTTTTAATATCCTGCATTCCAAAAGACCCTATGATTTGTACTGTGTCTTTAGGACTCGTGGTGATGTCTAGGCAAAAAACACAAGAACTCCAGGTGATTATCTTGCTCTATTGTACCGCACTCTGTACTCTTCAAAAAATCATTTAGAAGTGTTACCGCAGAACCACAGTATATACAGTAGCGCAACTCTGCCGATTTTGTGTTGGCCAAAACGGAGTGCGCATGCGCGAAATAAGTAAGTTGGCCAGTAACGCCATCTAAATTTCTCTCTCACTTATTCTTTTTTTTCTATTCTTTCGTTCTTTCTCACACTATTTAAATACCCAATTAAATGCCTACTGCCTACCTTATTTGACGGAATAGATGACATTATATGTTATTTATTGTACGATCGCGCAATTTATCAGAGTTTTTGATACAAAGCGATTACGAAGCGATTACAGATATTTAATATAATTATATTTCTCATTATAACTTTATATATACAGGGTGTATCCTAAAAAGTGGGAAGTATTGCAATGAGAGATTCAGGACACAAAAATAAGAGAAAAAATTCATATAAACATATGTCCGATATGACCGTGTTTTCAAGTTATAGCTTGTTTTATTTTATGTTACAGAATTAAGATAATTACGGTTACAGGAAGTGCTCAAAATGACTACCTCTAACTTGAAATGCATTACCGTGGGCTAATCCATACATGAGATGTACGTCTGCCATTTCATTGTTTGACCAAACCATAGTTTTCACTTAAACGTACTTCTATCGTTAATAGTATTAACGTACGATACGAATACCTTACCTTCACTGAACACAAGATATGAACCGTATCACTTACAACACAAATAATACGCGTTTATGTTTACAAATTAACAAGACCTTAAGTCCTTTAAATCTTGTACATAAACAGCAAACCGATATCCAAGTATGCTTACCAAATATCTTAACTCTATTGGAAAATAAAACAAGCTATAATTTGAAAACAAGGTCATATCGAACATATGTTTATATGAACTGTTTCTCTTATTTTTGTGTCCTGAATCCCCCGTTGCAATACTTCCCACTTTTTAGGATACACCCTGTATATACAGGGTTTTCCGATCGACGCGCCGCGCGTAATACTTTTATGTACAGAATAATGAGACAAATCAATCAGTATAAAAAAAATTGTTTTTAAGAAATTTATTTACAATGTATTTTTTAAAATAATTATTTGTTTTTTTTTGCAATTAAATCCAGAAATGAAGATATTTACTACAGAATTAATAATCCTAAAGGATAAAATTACTAAAAATGCAGAAAAAGTAAAGTATCTATAGCGTAATATGTTAGGTGTAGTTGAAGATACTAAAAATCCAAAGGATATCCAATCAAAGGATATAAAAGCAGATGATAAAAGTAAGTAATTAAATAAAGAATATAGGTGCTTTTATCTTTCTGCGTCTTTAGCAATTTTATCATTTAAGGCAGTGCTCGGAGATAGTTGCCCTTTTCGGGCCGATATGTGAAGCGACGCCTACGGTCCCCCCACTACCGCTCGAGGCTCGACGGCCGAGCCGCCGATCGCGCGCGTAAAGGCACGTCTACAATATGAGTAAGAGTAGAAGTAAGAGAGTAGGAGTAGGAGTAAGATTTTTGGCGTAAGCTGCTTACGCGGGCTCCGTCCACAATACGATAGAGTAAACGTAATAGGCATGCGCAGTGATGCGCAGTATAGAGTGCGTTATCGGCATTGTGGGCATCATCTGCTAGCGCGGGATAGTGGTGAAAGAGGTTATATTTGAGAGGTTTTATATTGAAGTTGAATGGAACGCAATAAATTGATCTTGATAAGTAGTTTTGTTATCATGCTACATCATCATTTGATGCAATTGTGGAAATTAAAACGGAGAAAACGAAGTCACGCAAGCAGAAGATGGTGGGTCCGTCCCATAAATCGACCTAAAAATCAACACGGTTACCAGGCAAATCTTGTGCGTGAAATCGAGGCGCAAGACCACGAGGAATTTTTTCACAATTTCCGAATGTGGCCGGAGCACTTTAATTGGCTGCTTGGCCGAGTGAGAGACAAATTACAAAAGCGAAGCAGGAGGACTCCACTAGACCCCAAACTACGTCTGCAGGTGACCCTCTTGTGAGTATGCAGAATCCCGTAATATAAAACGTAAATAAAACAGCACGCATTCTACTTGGTAAAATCATTAGCATGTTGCATAGTCTTGCAACAATCAGTAGCGCTCCCTAAAATGGCAAATCCTGAATTCCTGCATAAGTTGTTCCCCAAAAAATGCAGAACAAATTGTAAAAGCCCTCGTATGTCTGCATAATTTTATGATGACCTGTGGACGTACCGAATATTGCCCTCCGGGACTTGTCGATACTGAACGCGATAGTCGCGAAGTACAAACAGGAACATGGAGAGATAGCCAAATAATTTTTCACCGCCTAGGTAGAGTTGGAGCAAACAGAAGCACTCGTATTGCATATGGAATGAGAAAGTACTTAATGCAGTACTTTGTTTCCGAAATTGGCAAACAGCAGGCACCTTGGCAATATGAAAGAGCACTCCGTGGTCAGTTCATAAATCTGCAAGATTGATATTAATCGAAACGTCGAAGTTTTACATAAACTTTATATTGACTGGTCATCCAGATTATGTACATATCTGTATATCGCATTTGCCTACTTGTAGTCTACAATAGACAGTTTAGAAACAGTATTTGTGTATCTTATCATGAAAGAATAATCAAGATGCTATATAGAAAAGTGATTAAACTGTATTATAACTGTATTTTATTCTATTTTAGCCTATTAATATTTTGCGAATTATATAAATCAAAGACAATCTTGTTTCAATTAGTTATATATCAAGTTTTTTATATTATCTTTACAAATTGATGTGTTAAAACATAAATTATACAAAAACCGATTATGAAAATTATAAGGATTATTTTTGTCAAACATTTATTGAAAAAAAAAAATAATTATTTCTCCTAAATATGTAATGTAGCAATCAATATCCTACGTAAACTTGTATTTTAGTATTACGAATAGTATATTAACATAATTGATGTAGAAATGTGTGAATATCAATAATTATTAATATAAATATCTCATTTATTTAAAACATACTTTATCTTACTCAAAACTTAGTACACAATATTGTCTAAAAATATGTTCTATGTATATAATATTAAAAAGATATAGACCTGTAATATTATAAAAGTGAACAAAGTTAAGTCTTGAAAAATTTATTGTATCACTTATTTTTTATATCTTTTTATACCTCAATCTATAAAATTAAAATATTTCAAAACAAAACATAACATTTTACATACTGTTATAATCTCATTGCTATATATTAATATATATAACCTGTAATATATATATTTTATGTATCTACATATATGTATATATTATATTTATATAAAATATGAAGGTATGAAGTAAAAATGAGGTAGAATGAGATTAAAGTCTTATCAGTCTTATTATAGTTATATCCGTAAATACTTAAATATATATAATGTTGCTGTTCTTTAGGAATTATATAATAGGCTGCCTCAAAAATGTATTAATGCAGGAAAGAATAGATATCAGACAATCCATTTGGCATTGCTCAGGAACTTTACTCAATCCTAAGGCTATGCTGCCCATCATTCCTTGTACTGCAGGAGTGTACTCAGCTAGTGTACGATGTGAGCGTTCTAACGCACCATTACTTTCTGGATGATATGCGGTTGTCTGTATTTTTCCTATTTTTAATAGTTTGCATATGTTTTTGAACATGTCGCTTAAAAAGTTCGTGCCTTGATCCGTTAACACTTTGTCAGGAATTCCGTGTTCAAATATTTTAACTACGAATTCTTTTGCTACGGTGGCGGCTTCTTGATTAGGTAAAGGAACTGCCTTACTGAATTTCGTAAGATTATCTTGGAAAGTTAGAACATATGTATTTCCGTTGTTTGTTACGGTTAATGGTCCTACAATATCTAGCGCACATTTTTTGAAAGATCGGCTAGCTGTGTCAATTATTACTAAAGGTGCTTTAGATTTTCGCTTTAATTTATTTTTTTGACAAAATTCGCTTTTAGCAATATAATTTTCAACGTTAATTTATTTAATCCGGACCAGTTATGTTTCATTCTAATCCTATTAATTGTTCGTTCAATTCCTTGGTGTCCGCCTAAGGGTGCGTCGTGACATTCGTACAATATGCGCGTTTTATCTTCTTCGCTATAGTATCTTCTTTCGTTATGAATTTCTTCCTTTTCTTCCATTAGTTTGAGAACTACGTTGCGGCTTAACGCGTCGGCATTGGTATTTGTTTTTCCGGATCGGTGTACGATTTCGTAATCATATTCTTCCAGTTTTAGTCTCCATCTTATTAGCCGTGATTAAATATACTAGACATTTGATTCCATGTAGTCCAGTCAGCACAGAGTTCATTAACCGCTGGAATGTGGCTGGCGCGTTCTTTAATCCGAACGGCATTCTATTGAATTTGTAATGTCCGTACGGTGTAGAAAACGCTGTCTTGCATTTATCGTTTTCGGACACGGGTATCTGGTGATAACCTGACGCTAAATCCAAGGTGGTAAAATATTTTGCATTTCCCAGTTGGTCTAGTATGTCCGTTATATTAGGTAATGGGAAGGAATCGCCTATTGTTAAATCGTTTAACTTTCGAAAATCTACGACTATTCGTAGTTTTTGTTTACCTGACGCATCGGTTTTCTTAGGCAATGGACCACTAGCAATGGAGCGTTCCATTGGCTGGTACTTGGTCTAATAATTTTGTCTCTCAACATGCCTTTTACTTGCTGATTTACTTCTTGTTTATGTTTTTCTGGTAAGCGATATGGGCGTATATTTACGGGTGCACTGTTGGCTTGAACCGTAATTTCATGTGTGATAGTAGGAGTATAAATGAGTGCATCTCTTTCGATATAAAATATGTCGCTAAAATCTTCACAAATTTCTAGCAGTGTTTTTACCTCTTCTTGATTTAGGTATTGTACACGTAGTAAATTTTTTATTAGTTCGCGACGGGAAAGCGTTGTAGTCTCCTGTTGTGTTTGAGTATTGCATATTTGAGCCGCTGTATTTTTTATTTCTTCGACTGTTACGCATGGAGTTGGTAGTTTAATATATTCTTCGGTAGTGTTTATAACACTGATTGGGCAGTAAAATTCTTCTGACTTTACTAAGCAATAGCCAATAAAAACTCCAGGCTATGTTTCCTCAGCACGTATTATACCTACTTTATTTGAGTCGGTAGTAGCTTGAATAATTGTCTCGCTGCGCGGTTTTAAGGTTATTTCTCGGTACGGATATAATTTTAATATCGTATCTGATAGCTGTATCTGCTTCTTATTATAATCGCACGTTACCTTATGTTTTTGTAGAAAGTCTACTCCTAGGATTCCTTCATAATCAATTGGGAAGTCGTCCTTCACGATATAAATTGAGTGCCGTATTTTTCGGTTCTTTAGGATTATCGTTGCCTTGATTTTTCCTATTATATTCATTTTGTGTCCTGTAACTCCAGTGAGTGCCATTTGCTCCTCGTAAATGGTTTCTCCTATTAGATTTCTTAACTTTATTAATGTAACCGTTGCTCCTGTGTCAAACAGTAGGTTTAATTTCCCTTTTTTAACTTCCTGGATGGGAAGAGTTATTAGATCTAATCCAATTTTTGTTTGCGGTTTTCCTGTTACTTGCGATACTCGAGGGCTAGTCTCGGGTGTCTTGTATTCTCTTCGTCTTCTTCTTCATCCTCGTCTTGCGTTGAATTTTTTCTTTGTTGCCCATTCGTTTTATTACGATTTTGTGGCTTTTTATCTTCGTTTGATTTCGTTCGGTTAGATTGTACTATCTGGGCGTCCGTGTAGACTCCAGCATTCATCTCGACCATGACCTGATTTTTTGCAGTAGGTGCAATGTTTTTCGAGTGTATTTATTCTTGATTGTCCCTGTGGCTTCGGCAAGGAGAATCGGTTTGAATATCTGCTTGTTCGGCATTCTCATCCGTGATGCCCTAGTTTTCCGCATTTATTGCATTGTAATATTTTACTTCGCGCTGCTTGCGAAATTGTATAATCGGGTTTATGTCGCGATGCATGTTCTAATGGACCCTTGACTTTCTCTTCCGCATTGGCTCCTGCGATTGCTTCTTGAAGCGTTGAGTAATGCTGTACTCGCATCATCAATTTGATATCGTCGTGGAGACCTATTTGGAAATTTTGCAGAACTTGCTGTTGTATAGTTTCAAGTATAATGCGTTTTCGTTTGCTGCCGTAATCTTGGCCTTCGATCGTGGATTCATATAATTCCATGGCCAAGTTGTCGGCGCGAAGCCCGTACGCTCTGGCGCTCTCGCCGGCTTTTTGTTTTAAAGAGTTAAACTAAATTTGCAAGTGAGTAATGCTCTTCTTGCTTAAATAGCAGATTTCGAGTTCTCTTTTAAACTGTCCGAAACTGTTTATATTTCGCGTTTCAAAGTCTACCATAGCTTTTCCCTTTAGCTTCGTGCAAAGTATTGCTTCTAATAGTGCTTTTTCATCTGTGGAATTAATATTTTTTATCGCGTATAAACATGCGCTTAAAAGTTCTTTAAGTTTAGCTTGTGAATTTCCGTCGAATTCCGGAATCATATCTCTTGCTTCTTTTAATCGTAAATGACCATTTAAAGGTGCCGATTGATTTCGAACATCGTTAAGTGTTCGTCCGTATGTAACATCAAGGTTAGTGTCATTCGGTATCGTTCGCGTTCTATTTAAATCTTCCCGATTTGCGCGTAGATCGTGCATTTGCTCATGTAATCCTCTTATTTCTTCTCGCATTTCTCGAACGGTTTGCACCATTTCGATTATCAATGCATTGCTCGGATCTTCGAGTGGACGTCCGGCGTCTTCATAGTCCGCGGCGGCGTTATTTCTAGCCTGTGCTCGCAAGTGTTCTATTTCTCTATCAACGTCGTCGGGGGGGACAGTTGACGGTAATGGATTACGTTGCATGTTTTCTTCGTTATTTGCTTCGAAGATGCTACTATCGTATGATACGGGAGAGTAATTTCTCCTAACGGCAATGCGTTCGACGGATGTATGATTTATTTCAGGTCCGTCTACTTCTATTATGTTATTATTATTGTTAGGCGAGAGTGTATTTTTCGCTACTTGATTTATTTCTAATTCGCGAGATCCTAACTCGGGTGAATTCTCGCCTAAATAACGATTATCTAAATTTCTCCGTACGTTATCGCGAATGTCGCGGGCCGCTCCTTCGATTACTTGTACGGGGGTTACAAAGCCGAATCTATTTGCTAGTCGCGCTGGTACGCTTAAAAATCGCGGTCGGTGGAACGTAACTTTTTTCGGTTGTGCCGACATTCACGCTATTTTAATGTAGTTTTTTTTTACTTGCAGTATAACGATGATACGCATTCTTCTTTCGCTTACTCGTTGCTTCTGCACGGTCAGCTGTTGTGGTTGGATTGCTCGGCGGTGCACGTTGCTGTAAGTCTGCGTCGGTGAGTTTTCCGTTGCATGGGCGGCGTCCTCGGTTTGCTACGATCGGCTAGTTGCTGGGCGTTGCGTTGGATTGCTCCTTCCTTTAAGCTTCAGCTTCTTTTATATAAAATAGCATTATTATATTGCGAATTTTATTACAAATTGTATATCATAAAATTACTTAATCGTTATTATAATAACGTCAATTACATTGATCACCAATTTCGAATTTAGAAGTGCTGCGTGCCAAACTGATCGACTTGTTTTGAAATTAATTATAAGCTTTACCATATAGGCCTGGAACGAAAAGAATTAAGATTAAAGTGACATACAAATACTTGGCGTGCCCGATCTAAAATAAAAATTTGCAAAAAATTATCAGAAATCATTATCAATATATTAATAAACATACATATATGACTTATAATGCGACTCGGGCACGCCACCTATTTTTGATTTAAAACTAAAAATTGATTTGGATTAGGTTATATCTTCCAGAAGTGGAGCCCCCCCGTAGGGGGGGGGGGACGGAACCCACTGTGTCCACGCATATACTTTACAACGCGAAGCGAGGTCCACCTCACAATTATTGTGTGGGTGGGAAAGTGTATGCGTGGACGCAGAGAGTTTAAATATAAGCTATTTATGCTTTCTAATACTAAAATTCTATGCTTTCTAATTCTAAAATTATATATATACTTTTCTATACCAACTATTCGCTGCTTTAACAAAAAGACTGTTCAATATATCAACGATTCACTGCTTTAAATGACTGCTTCGTTCATACATGCACTATTTCCACATACATATTAGTCGTTTATGCCTTTCAATATTCAAAATAACTGCTATATTTTTCAAACTTTTTTTGTTAATAACTTTTTGATAAACAACGGGCGACGGCTAAAACTTTTTGAAAGTTACTCAGGAACGTGTCCTTGACAACATATGTCAAGGTCATTGAAATCGATGAGGTCGCCCCTAATATGCATAATTACCCACTTTTTCTATATAGAACATTTGTTTCGGTAATTGCAGTATTGCATTCTGTATATATTAGAGAGTATACCATATTAGTTTTGATCGGCACTTTGTACGCCAGAATATACAACCGCCGTATTTGTAACTTTCTTTGTGTTGGGGCAAAATCGGGTACTTACACATCTCGTGTAATGAAAAGAAGAAGAACTGTTATCCTGACTTTGCCTCCCTACAAAAGGCAGTTGGAAACTAACACTCAGAAAAAGAAACCATTAAAAAAAAGGCTTTTTTAGATCCCTACAGTTAAAAAGTTAAATAAGGAAGTTCTGCAGCAATGTCGCACGAGAGGATATCTTTATTTGTGATTTTTGTCAATAGAATACATCTTTATATTGTATTTTGATTAAAATAAATCTAGATTTTGTAATTACACGATGTTTTGCATATTTTCAAATGGGTACCCGGTTTTACCCTACCGGACAAAACCGGGTACTTTGACTTCTCCACAAAATCTTGTTATTCTTGGTAATCAAACATTTTTTTGTCCGCGACTAGTCTTATTTTCTCATAGTTTTAGGTTCACTAAAGACTACTAACGGTCGGCAAAATTTTTTTTACTCTCAGATTTTTTGTGTGAAGACAAATCTAAAAAAGTATTCGGTTTTACCCTACTTTCCCCTATATATATTGCATATAATTTGAATTTTTCAAAATAAAAATTTGCATTTGTATTAATTTTGATAACATTTACGTCTCTCTCCTATCCATACATAATTTTAATCCTATCCATAATAATTTTATATAGATACTAGAAAACTTTTTGGAAGTCTTGTTGTAAAATACTTCTTTATC
This sequence comes from Formica exsecta, assembly GCF_003651465.1. Taxonomy (NCBI): domain Eukaryota; kingdom Metazoa; phylum Arthropoda; class Insecta; order Hymenoptera; family Formicidae; genus Formica; species Formica exsecta. The sequence continues at coordinate 13,073 of NW_021850515.1, forward strand.
AAGAGATGCGGTAGCGTTTCGCAACCATGTATATCTTTCATCAACGATCTCTCCTCACTAAAGAGACGCTACTATGTACTATTTCTCGGAATGATAACGCTTTTTTAAAAATAGATCAAAATAAGTTTCTCGTAAGTTAGATTATCTTTTCGAAGAATAAACATGTCAACCAAAAAAGTGAATTTCTCCTAATAATAATAATCCAGTTAACCAAGCCTCTTCTAATAGATTTTGTCAAGTGTTTGCTATAAATTATTGTCAGCAAAAAGGCTATAAATTTGGTACAAGAGTTGTTATAACCAATTAAGCTGGCAGATTGACGGCAAAAATCGAGCAAAACTTGCTGATATAACCCGACAACAAATTGGCGACGGAAACTGCGCAAAGCTTGCTGACATGACTGATAGACTGACATCAAATTGTCGGCACGAAGTGAGCAAGATCTGGAGTGCGCAATCTGACGGCAGAAAAAATCAAACAGAATGTTACAAAATATTACAAAATTCTATTATTTGGAATAGTATAGTTCAGTCGCTTACCGCTATGCGGCGCGTTATTCATTATCTATACCTATATTCAAGTTTTTGTCATGAGTATATACTATAAAGCCTGTAAAAAGCGGCTAATAATATTGTAATATGTCTATTTCTATCAGTTCAATTCTTGACACAATGCCTATACACGATAATTCAAATATTGAACTGATTTTTGGAAAAACAGACAGATAATTGTTCGATTTTCACTTATTCGAACAACTTCTGTCAGAAAAAATCTTTAATTTTATAAATTAAATTATTTAAATTTACCTATATGTTTTAACACATTAATATGTGTTATTATATATTAATTGGTCTTATTTGTACCGTCAAAAATTGCCGTAGATCTGCTGGGCATTTGGCGCAAATCTATTGTTGGCCTGCAGTTAACAAATCTGCTCTCGGTTCGTTGCGTCAATCTGTCATTGCACTGCTAGTAACAAATCTGCTCTGGTGTTGCACCTAATTTGATATCAGGATGTGATTTCAACTTTTGGTTGCAATTGGGGCGCACTCGAGGACACAATAGGCCTTGAATTTGGCAGCCTCGTTCGGCAGGGAATTGTTTGTTGGCTGTTAACATTCCTCAAACAAATGGTTAGCTGAAAATATAATGACACTGATAGATGCACAGATCTTGATTTATATGCATTTTTCTGCCTAAAATATGTTAATTCAGATGCGTCATCGCCCCTTTCGCAAGACATCAAGTTTGTTCATCTTTACTGATACGCTGCTGGGTGATACTTTAGCGCTCTCAACACGGCTTGTCAAACCTCACGTATTCGCATCTGTATTCACATTTTGCAATTATATTTGCATCTAATAATGTATCATTCTCGCATCGTTTTCGCATCATTTTTGCATCATTCTCGCATCGTTTTTGCATCATTTTTGATTCTGCATCGCTTCTACATAATTTCTGCATTATTTCGACATCATTTTTCACACTGCTTCCACACAATTTCGGCATTGTTTCTGTTTTATTTTCGCACACAAAGATCTCTGTTCTATATATAATATTATTATAGAATAATATTA